>NC_086013.1:17923100-17985600 GCF_030014385.1 Trichomycterus rosablanca
AGTGTGTGTGTGTGTGTGTGTGTGTGTGTGTGTGTGGAAGTGTGAGTGTGAGTGTGTGTGTGTGTGTGTGTGTGTGTGTGTGGAAGTGTGAGTGTGAGTGTATCTGGATCAGTAGATGGAGGTTCCGGCTGCAGCTGCACTCGGTACATCAGCACACAAACACTCACACAGTTCAACACTATACAAACAAAAGTATTGGGACGCCCCCCTCTAATCACTGAATTCATGTGTTTCAGTCACAACATTTACTAGCAGATGTAATAAATCATATAAAGCAAATAATGTATGATGCTTCTGAATTTGCAGCAACAGTTTAGGGACGGCCCATTTCTGTTTCAGCCTGAGCGAGCTCTCTAAAGACATGAACATACTTAACCCCACTCAACAGCTCTGGGATGAACTAGAACACCGACTGAACGGGCACAAATTCCCATACACAGACATCATTCCAAGTCTCGTGAGAAGCGTCTCTTCTGTAGAAGTCTCACAAGCTCACAGTCAGGCGTCCAAATACTTTTGCTCATACAGTTTATTTACTAAGCAAGTTTTTGAGGGTCCATGGAATTCTGTCTTGGCCAGTTGGGACTTTTTTAATGCAGCAGGACGATGTTTTCAACAGACGTGCTGGAATGCACATTTTAGGGCGTGTCGGTGTGTTCCTGTAAGATGATCTTTAGAGCTTTTCACTGGGATAGTAATCAAAAAGTCACTGGTGTGTTTGGTGTCCACATATAAAGAATCAAATGATTTGAAGCTCAGATGAATTCACTCGAACTTACAGAGTCATTATGAACATTACTAATATGTGTGTGTGTGTGTGTGTGTGTGTGTGTGTGTGTGTGTACCTGGCACCAGGTGATGTACGGTTCAGCCATTTTCCTGAGTGTGGTGATGTTCTCCTCCATCGTTCCTCTCTCTGGTTCTACATGATGAAACTTCTGCTGAGGAACGGTGTAGAGAGAGAGCTGCACACACACACACACACACACACACACACACACACACACACACACACACACACACACACACACAATCAAATAAATAATCACACACACAGACTCTACCCAGCAGTAGTTGTTTGGACGTTAGCTTTACCTCGTCCACATTCATTTCCTCTCTGGGTTTTTTCTCTGGATCTGCTGCCGATGCTGCTGCCATCATCCCCCCCAGAGCCGCCGAAAATCCTGCCGCACCCCTAAACTGGAGCACAGAACTAAAATTCACACAGTTCCACGTGTTCATCATGCTGAGAGGAACCCAGAGCACCTGCTGGAACTCCTGCAGCTGGATTCCTTCATAATTGATGAACTGTCCAGATGAAGTAATTCTTATGGTTGGTGTTGATGGTTGTGTGCTGATGGACCTGATGGTGCTTGAAAACCATGAAGAAGCTTAAATAACAGGACAGATTTATGTTGGTGCCACAGGGCTGGACAGCTGATAAACCTCGGAAGAACAGATTCAGTAAGATGTTTCCTCATCTGGGTCTCATTCCAGCACTAAAGCTCCGTCACAAGGGCGCGGCCGGGATTGGTCGTGTTTTAGTTTCATAACTGAATTTTAACGTCCTGAAATGAATCAAATCAGGAGCAACATCAACACCCAGTCTGGTTTATTAGACGTCTGTTGATAATCTGACGTTATGATGAAAGAACCTGTGGGAGGGACAACCATCTCTGCAGCCTCCATGAATCAGGCTTTTATGGAAAAGTGGGAAGATGGAAGCCGCTGTTAAATAAAAGATGAGACGCCCACCTAAAGTTTAGTTAAACAACATGAGGAAAGATTCTCTGGTCTGATGAGATAAAAAATTTAACTCTGGGCAGATCAGTGAGCACCATGTCTGACAAAATCAGCACTGCAGGTCATCCAGCTAATACCATCCGTACAGCAAATCAATCTGATGGAGCTTCTACAAAGACTGTCCAAATCAAGAGTGAGCAAAGCTTGTAGAGACGTCTCCCTCTAACCCTAACTGCTGCCAAAGAGGCGTCTGCCATTTATTAAATGTAGGGTGTGAATACTTTAGTGAATAAGAGCTTTCAGTTTTCATGTTTTCATGTTATTGACTGAATGCAGATTAATGGAGATTAAATCCACTCAACATCAAACCTGTTCACGTGTGTCTACAGTCATTACTACAAAGTTACAATAAAACTTCACAACCTTCAGAGTTCAACTAATATTAAAATCCAATTAAATAAAAGTTAGAAAAAATAAACTGAACCGAAATCGTTTTAAAAACAATTGACCAACAACCCAAACAAACGGCGCCGCCTGGTGGCCAAGAGTAAGAATGACAGAAAACACGATTTGTTCCATGAACGTTCCAGATGAAATTAAAGCTGCAGGGAGATAAAAACAAATTTGGCTCCAGTGGTTATAAGATGATCTCCAGCTGCAGCTTGTGTTTCTTCTCTTACATTCAGAGAATCATTTAGACCTCCTACAAGAAAGTCTTGACAAGAACACCGGGAGGCTCTCAGTCTTAAATTAAACTTATTTAATTATATGATTTACCAATAAATAAAACTATAAAAAATATTGATCCGTGCAGGTTTAATCCGAATAATTTAAAACTATTTTATTTTTGCTTTCTCAACTTTTACTAATCAAAGCTCATCAGTTTTAATCAAATTACTGGTGCAATTAAACTTTCATATTTTTAATTATTGACAAGCAAAGTGTCAGTGCTGCATTATACCCCTGATAAAAATTCTATAGTTATTTATACTATATTTTACACAATATAAGTTTATATTTAAATTTATGTTGCACTGCTGAGCAAAAACATGAAAGAAATGTGATGATAATAATTCATCTGGCGTTAAACCGCAATAATATAAGTAAGAAGCGGCACCTGGTGGCCACAGACGAGAATTACAACCAAAAGATTTCTAATTTAGTTCAATTATAAAAATAATAAAATAAATAATCATTTATAACAAAAATTATCACCATATAATAATTAACATATAAAATGAATTATAGTATAATTTAATAATACATTCAATAAGACAAAACTGTGTAAACACTCACTGCACCAAGTCCACTATCACATTACAGCTGCATGTGTTATACACACAATAACACTTAACACTGTAAACTCCAATTATAAATATAAGCACAAAACCGAAAATAAAACCAATATAAAATTAATTTAAATATAAGCACAACAAATCGATCAGAATAATCAATAAAATTAAAGTAACTGTATTTTTACTGAAATGTCCTTCTACTCACTCTCCTCTACAAACACCGCAGAAGAAGAAATGTACCGCACTCTCATCACACACAACACTGTATTAACTGTAATTAAACCGCATAAATAATCAAATATTTCATTCGAGTTTAAATGTAAATAAAGTTTCTATTAATTTATTCCAGGTTGAAAAGTTTGTAGTGCTCACCTTGTACATGTTTTCTGCTCTTCCTTACTTGAGACAGTTCAGCGGTGAGTGAGAGCGCGGTGCGACTGTCGCCCTCCAGCGGACAAACACTGCAAGTCCAATAAAGAAACGAGGAGGGGGCGAATACTTCTTCTTCTGTTTGATTTAATGGCGGTTGGCAAACCAATGTAAAGATGCATTTACCGCCACCAACTGGACTGTGTAATACGATATATCAGGGGGAAAAAAACATATTCTACAGTTTCTTCCTGTGTACAGTGTATGCAATTTCCTGTACTATGTTTATTGATTATCTTTAGTGTGTGATTTAGACCTGAGTGCCCTATTCTTAGACGTGTTATTATGGTTTCCTCCCTCCGTCTCCTGCCTGTCTTTCTACCTGAGTCTATCTTTTTTTGTATTCTGTATAAATGTCTTCCTGTTTCACTTCTATCCCAATATTCTTGCCAGGCTGTTTTGCCATACTTTTTAATGTAGACCTTTGCCTCTGTTTTGTTCAGTGGAATATGTAGATCTACGTATGTGTTTGTGTTTTAAAGTTTGTTTTGCTATTTTATCTACCTGTTCATTCCCCTCTAACCTAACATGAGCAGGAACCCAAAGAAAACTTACTGACCCACCTTTGATATCTATTTTATGTAATATGATATACATTTGATTTAAAATATCTGTTCTTAGTGATCTTCCTGACTGAATGCTACTAAGTGCTGAGTAGCTATCTGAAATGATGACATTGTTACTTAACTCTTTTTCCTGTAACCACTGTAGTGCCAGTAATATTGCCATTAATTCTGCGGAGTATACTGACAAGTGATTTGATAACCTTTTCTTAATAATATCATTGCTTGCTGAGACATATACCGCTGAACCTACTTTTTCTTTCTCAGGATCCTTTGAGCCATCTGTAAATATATGAACAGAATTTGAAAAGTGTTTATCTATATATTTCTGTACTATGTCTTTTTTAACCCATTCATTTGATTTATTCTCCAATATATTTCGTATACTTAAATCCACATCTGGCATAGGAAATAACCATGGGGGGGTTGAAGATAATGGGACTGTATGGCAGTACTGGAGTTCGTGTAATCCTACACTTTCAGCTTTAGCGTTACCTATCCACCCAAAACTTTAAATATTTGAGCCACAATGTTCCCAGCAGTATAGTAGTACCTTTTTGGTAGGATGAGTATTATCTTGTCCCTGAAGATTGACCCAATATGTTAACATTAGTTGTACCCTTCTGATCCTTAAAGGCATTTCTCCCATTTCTACCTGCATTGCTGATACTGGAGAAGTTTTAAAGGCCCCACTACATGTTCTTAATGCTTGAGCTTGCAGCACATCTAATATTTTTAAATTTGATTCTGCTGCAGACATATAGGCTATGCTACCATAATCAAATACTAATCTCATAAGTGCCCAATAAATGCTTAGTAATGACATCCTGCTTGCTCCCCATTCTTGACCAGATAGACAACGAAGAATATTAACAATCTTTTTGCATTTGTTTTTAACTTTTTCAAGGTGAACCTTCCATGTTAATTTTTCATCAAACCAGATCCCAAGAAACTTTACTGCCTTGACTTGTTCAAGAGGTTTTTCATACAATTTTAAAAGGATAGGTGTATTTTTCTACTTTCTAGAAAAACAAATCACTTGTGTTTTTGCTACAGATAATTTAAATCCCCATTTGTTTGCCCATTTCTCAACTGCGTTTATTGCATCCTGCATTTTTGTTTTAATATATGTTATATTACGACCTCTAATCCATATTGCCCCATCGTCTGCATATAAATATTTTCCTATACCATTTCCAAAAAATATCATGATCATAATATTAAATAATAATGGACTACATACACTTCCTTGTGGTGTTCCGTTCTCCACTGAGTGTACTCTTGAATATTTCGTACCTACTCTTACTTGAATTTTTCTATTAAATAAATTTTTTTTAACCCAATTGTAAGTCCTGCCACCTATGCCCATCAATTCTAATTTAATTAGTAATCCTTCTTTCCAGAGCATGTCATATGCCTTCTCTATATCGAAAAATACAGCTACCAGTGCTTCACTGTTATTCTGTGCTTTCCTAATATCTGATTCTAAGCATAATATAGAATCCATAGTACTTCGTCCCCTTCGAAATCCACTTTGGTGTGTATAGGTTAACCTTTCTGTTACCATT
Source organism: Trichomycterus rosablanca (assembly GCF_030014385.1). Classification (NCBI taxonomy): domain Eukaryota; kingdom Metazoa; phylum Chordata; class Actinopteri; order Siluriformes; family Trichomycteridae; genus Trichomycterus; species Trichomycterus rosablanca. The sequence goes on from NC_086013.1 coordinate 17,928,699, forward strand.
CGTTCCATGACTTTTCCTAGATGTGATGTTAATGCTATAGGTCTATAACTAGCAGGGTCAGATGGATCCTTCCCTGGTTTCAGTATGGATACTATTATTGCATGTTTCCATTCTGTAGGTAATTGACCAGCATCCCAGATCTTGTTGAATAGTTTTAGTACTACACTTAACGTACTATCAGTAATGTTTGCTAACATTTTGTAGCATACTCCATCTTTCCCGGGGGTAGTTTGTTTAGCCGATTTTATTGCTCTTTTAAGCTCAAACATGTTAAAAGGCAAATCTTGTAGGTCATCTGTCTTGTCCAACACCAAGTGTGTCGTTAATACTGTTGGGTGTTTTATACATTTTACTGCACTTAATACTTGAAATCCACAAAGTTGAATCAGTTCATCTGGACACAAGTTTGTTGTAGAGAAACGTTTCGTCAATCCAAATGACTTCTTCAGTCTGAGCTGGTGTTGAATACCCCGACCTTATATGCAGTTGATTTGCATAACGACCGATCACCGTCCATTGCATAACAATGGAACTGGTGATCAGGTATATGAAATTCACAATGACCATTAATTACAATGGTCATGTGTGTCTTTCACACATGATTGGGGTAACGCTCCAATGACGGCGTTGTATGATGGTGAGAGATGTACTCTCAGGCCCCCTCCCCGGTTCAGAGATTTACATTTACATTTTCAGCATTTAGCAGAGGGTTAAGGGCCTTGCTCAGGGACCCAACAGTGGCAACTTGGTGGTGGCGGGGCTTGAACCGGCAACCTTCTGTTTACTAGTCCAGTACATTAACCACTGAGCTATCACTGCCCTGGTGATGGTCGTTCCCTCTTCACGTAAATGGCCTCTTTGACTCCACGTTCAAACCAGCGTTCCTCCTTGTCAAGGATCTGCACATCTTCATCATTAAATGAGTGGCCGCTGGCTTGCAGGTGAGTGTAAACCGCAGAGTCCTGGCCAGAAGAGGTCGATCTTCTATGTTGGGCCATCCGTTTCACCAGTGGCTGTTTAGTTTCCCCGATGTACAGTTCCTGACAGTCCTCCCGGCACCTAACAGCATACACTACGTTACTCTATTTGTGTCGAGGAACCCGGTCCTTAGGGTGAACTCATTTCTGGCGTAGCGTGTTCTGGGGTTTGAAAGCAACTGAGACACGGTGTTTGGAGAATATCAGTCTTAATTGTTCCGATACTCCCGCCACATACGGAATCACCACTGGTTTGCGCTTAGACCGCGGTTGTTCTTCTCCTCCCTTCGATCCACTGGAGCCGTGTTTGGGCATTTTTCCCGCTTTTACGAATGCCCAGTTGGGATAACCACATTCACCCAGGGCCTTCTTGACATGAGATTTCTCTCTATCCTTGGCCGTTGTGTCTGTGGGGATGCTGTTCGCCCGGTGGTGCAGCGTCCTGATGACTCCTAGTTTGTGCTCCAAAGGATGATGGGAGTCAAACCTTAAGTACTGGTCCGTGTGCGTTGGTTTGCGGTAAACATCTTTACTAGCAATTTCACAGTCTAAGAAGGCTAAAACGTTGTCGCTTGCATCCTCCCTTGTGAACTTGATGTGTTTGTCCACCGAGTTGATGTGGTCCGTGAAATGTGGTACTTCCTCTGATTTTATTTTAACCCAGGTGTCGTCCACATATCTGAACCAATGACTCGGTGGTGTCCCTGAGTAGGTCCTTAGTGCCTTCTTTTCCACTTCCTCCATGTACAGGTTTGCAACAATAGGTGAGACGGGGGACCCCATAGCACACCCATGTTTCTGTTTGTAGAACTGTCCTCTGTACGAGAAGTAGGTGGACTGAAGACTCAGTTCTAGAAGTGTGCACACCTGGTCCGTGGTAAGGGTGGTCCTCGTGCTCCGGGTGGGGTCGCCTTGTAGTTTCCTACGGACCACCTCCACTGCCTCAGCAACCGGAATGCACGTGAAGAGGGATGTAACATCATACGAGACCATTGTTTTCTCCGTCTCAATGATGACGCCCTTCACCTTGTCCACAAAATCCATGGTGTTCTGAATGTGATGTTCCGTGCTACCTACCAACGGGTTGAGAATCGATGCTAGAAACTTAGAAATGTTATGTCACAGAGTTAATCATACAAACAATGGGTCGTAAAGGTACATCCTGTTTGTGTATCTTAGGTAACTTCTTCTTCTGCCTTGACTTTCTCTGCCTTTGGGGCTCTAGATGCTTTTAACCCAACTCTGCGTCTGGGTCCCTGAAGGTATTTACTTCTCTGCCTCTTCTGACTCTGGTAACTTGGATTTAGATTGTTCTGCCTCTGTTCATTAACAGTATTTAAATCATATTACAGTATAACAAACAGTAAAGAGTATGACTAGATCTTAACGATCCACCACCTTTTGGATGAAGGTTCACACTTGTGTTTAATTAAATTTGTTTTGTTATACTAAAGTATTAAAGCAGCTGTAAAATGTGTAACTGTGGCAGTAATGAAACACAACCTTTCAAATTGTATAAGATCACAATTCTGTTAATTTTTTTTTTACATTTCTAATGTGTTGGAATATGACTGTGGTGACTCGCCTCATCCTTCAACCCGCTTAGTTAAACGTATTGTGTAAGGGTTCATTCTGACCCACTTATGACCCTTTTTTTTCCACATACTTGTTTGGGCAAATGGTTCCCTGTCAACATTGTAAATCATGGAGATGTGTCTGCGTCAGCGGGGTGGGGCGACTGGCCATCGTGCCATCCTACTGGTGTAGGCACATAAGATTTAAAAGTAGGGTTGCCCGTCAGCTTGACTGGGGCCCACCTGCGTAACAGACGTGTTACCCAGGACTTTTTCCTGATCAGTTGGGCTCCTGCCAAAACCTGTACGGGTTCCTCAGTTTTAACAGCATAGCGGGATGAAGGGCTGAGCGCTGAGGTCGTTTTTATTTTTTTATCTTTTGCTGTGTGTTATATAGATTAGTATAGTCATTGTTATTTTATAGAATGATGTGAATGAGGTTTAAGATTGTGCCATGTAGAAGGACTGTTGGATGACTCAGGAAAGGTTACTAGCACGTCATTAAGTCACCATTTCCTGCAAAGTCATAAAGGACAGAAGATGGATCACATGATAAATCTGGACAGCGAGGAGCAGAACGTAAAACGAAACATTATCCCTAATCGCACACATTCACATATTCATGCGTTTACACACACTCGCATCGAGGACTTTTTATCATCAAGTACAATGTCACACTGCTAGCCTCGGTGTGCTCCTATGTGCCACGCCCCTCTTCTCTGTGTGCACACTCACTCCCCTGCCATGCCTCACAGGTGATTGGCTCCCTGAGCTAATCAGCCCCAGCTGCTCCTCATCAAGGAGCATTTATAAGGAGAGCTGGGGCAATGGGCAGGTTGGAGACTATTTCATTGTAACTCTGTTTGCTCTGGTGGCTCCTTGCTCCTTGCTCCTTGCTCCTTGCTCCTTGCTCCTTGCTCCTTGCTCCTTGCTCCTTGCTCCGGTCTGTTTAGTCCTGTCCAGTCAGTTTAGCCCTGTTAGTCTGTTTAGTCCTGTTTAGTCTTTGTTTAGCCTGTCCGTTAGCCCTGTTAGTCTGTTTAGTCTGTTTAGTCCTGTTTAGCCTGTCCGGTAGTCTGTTTAGCCTATTTAGTCTGTTTAGTCCTGTTTAGCCTGTCCGGTAGTCTGTTTAGCCTGTTTAGTCTTGTTTAGCCTGTTTAGTCTTGGTTTAGCCTGTCCGTTAGCCTGTTTAGTCTGTGTAGCCTGTTTAGTCTTGGTTTAGCCCGTCCATTAGCCTTTTGTTTGTTTAACCTCCATGTGTTAGCTCTGTGTTATCTTGTCTTGGTGTGCCTGTCTTTTGTTTATTAATAAATATAGTTTAGTTTATTACATCTCTGCGTGTGTGTCCGCCCCTCCTGTCCGTCTAGCCCACATATCCGTTACAGAATAGTCTCCCTAAAGAGGACACAGCGAGATGTTTTTTGTCCATGTTTTTCCGGACTTCGGCTCCATGAGGTTTCCTCAAACCTTCCCGCTTAGTAGGCCAGCTCCATATGATGGAAGCGACTCAGGCGTCGAAGGCTTCCTTCTACAGAGCCAGCTCTACCTGCAGAACCTTCTGGACCCCCAGCCAGCTGAAATCGACAGGGTGCGATTTATGATGTCTCGGCTGAGGGGTGCTGCTCGTGAGTGGGCTAAGCAGCTTTGGTCTGACAGGGGAGTTGAGCTGAACTCGGTTAAGGTGTTTAAGGGCCTCATGAGAGCAAAATTTTCCTGCAGCAAAGCGCCCACTGCTAATGTGGTCCGGACTCCAGTGTTTTCGCAGCTGAGTCCAGTTTCTCCAGGGTCCAAACAGCTGACTTCTGACGCATATCCAGGGTCCAAGCAGCTGATTTCGGACGCCTCTCCAGTGTTTTCGCAGCTGAGTTCAGTTTCTCCAGGGTCCAAACAGCTGACTTTTGACGCATATCCAGGGTCCAAGCAGCTGATTTCGGACGCCTCTCCAGTGTTTTCGCAGCTGAGTGACTTTTCTCCAGTGTTTTCGCAGCTGAGTCCAGTTTCTCCAGGGTCCAAACAGCTGACTTTTGACGCCTCTCCAGGGTCCAAGCAGCTGATTTCGGATGCCTCTCCAGTGTTTTCACAGCTGAGTCCGGTCTTTCCAGGGTCCAAACAGCTAACTTTTGACGCATATCCAGGGTCCAAGCAGCTGATTTCGGACGCCTCTCCAGTGTTTTCGCAGCTGAGTGACTTTTCTCCAGTGTTTTCGCAGCTGAGTCCAGTTTCTCCAGGGTCCAAGCAGCTGATTTCGGATGCCTCTCCAGTGTTTTCACAGCTGAGTCCGGTCTTTCCAGGGTCCAAACAGCTAACTTTTGACGCATATCCAGGGTCCAAGCAGCTGATTTCGGACGCCTCTCCAGTGTTTTCGCAGCTGAGTGACTTTTCTCCAGTGTTTTCGCAGCTGACTTCGGACGCCTCTCCAGGGTCCACGCAGCTGAATGACGTTGCTCCAGTGTTTTCGCAGCTGAGTGATGTTTCTCCAGTGTTTTCGCAGCTAACTTCGGACGCCTCTCCAGGGTCCACGCAGCTGAATGACGTTGCTCCAGTGTTTTCGCAGCTGAGTGATGTTTCTCCAGTGTTTTCGCAGCTGACTTCGGACGCCTCTCCAGGGTCCTCACAGCTGAGTGATGTTTCTCTAGTGTTTTCGCAGCTGAATGACGTTTCTCCAGTGTTTTCGCAGCTGACTTCGGACGCCTCTCCAGGGTCCTCGCAGCTGTATGACGTTTCTCCAGTGTTTTCGCAGCTGACTTCGGACGCCTCTCCAGGGTCCTCGCAGCTGAATGACGTTTCTCCAGTATTTTCGCAGCTGACTTCGGACGCCTCTCCAGGGTCCTCGCAGCTGTATGACGTTTCTCCAGTGTTTTCGCAGCTGATTTCGGACGCCTCTCCAGGGTCCTCGCAGCTGAATGACGTTTCTCCAGTGTTTTCTCAAGTGACTTCGGACGCCTCTCAAGGGTCCTCGCAGCTGACTCCGGACGCCTCTTCGCCAGGGTCCTCGCAGCTGACTCCGGACGCCTCTTCGCCAGGGTCCTCGCAGCTGACTCCGGACGCCTCTTCTCAAGGGTCCTCGCAGCTGACTCCGGACGCCTCTTCTCAAGGGTCCACACAGCTGACTCCGGACGCCTCTTCTCAAGGGTCCACGCAGCTGACTCCGGACGCCTCTTCGCCAGGGTACTCGCAGCTGACTCCGGACGCCTCTTCGCCAGGGTCCTCGCAGCTGACTCCGGACGCCTCTTCTCAAGGGTCATCGCAGCTGACTCCGGACGCCTCTTCTCAAGGGTCCACGCAGCTGACTCCGGACGCCTCTTCTCAAGGGTCCACGCAGCTGACTCCGGACGCCTCTTCTCAAGGGTCAACGCAGCTGACTCCCGAAGCCTCTTCGCCAGGCTCACCGCAGCTGACTCCCGAAGCCTCTGCGCCAGGCTCACCGCAGCTGACTCCCGAAGCCTCTTCGCCAGGCTCACCGCAGCTGACTCCCGAAGCCTCTTCGCCAGGCTCACCGCAGCTGACTCCCGAAGCCTCTTCGCCAGGCTCACCGCAGCTGACTCCCGAAGCCTCTTCGCCAGGCTCACCGCAGCTGACTCCCGAAGCCTCTTCGCCAGGCTCACCGCAGCTGACTCCCGAAGCCTCTTCGCCAGGCTCACCGCAGCTGACTCCCGAAGCCTCTTTGCCAGGCTCACCGCAGCTGACTCCCGAAGCCTCTTCGCCAGGCTCACCGCAGCTGACTCCCGAAGCCTCTTCGCCAGGCTCACCGCAGCTGACTCCCGAAGCCTCTTCGCCAGGCTCACCGCAGCGGACTCCCGAAGCCTCTTCGCCAGGCTCACCGCAGCTGACTCCCGAAGCCTCTTCGCCAGGCTCACCGCAGTTGATTTCTGTTCCCGAATTGGCGTCCCCCGACGGCACTTCTGTTCCCGAGTGGGTGTCCTCCGACGGCACTTCTGTTCCCGAGTTGGTGTCCTCCGACGGCACTTCTGTTCCTGAGTTGGTGTCCTCCGACGGCACTTCTGTTCCTGAGTTGGTGTCCTCCGACGGCACTTCTGTTCCTGAGTTGGTGTCCTCCGACGGCACTTCTGTTCCTGAGTTGGTGTCCTCCGACGGCACTTCTGTTCCTGAGTTGGTGTCCTCCGACGGCACTTCTGTTCCTGAGTTGGTGTCTTCCGACGGCACTTCTGTTCCTGAGTTGGTGTCCTCCGACGGCACTTCTGTTCCTGAGTTGGTGTCCTCCGACGGCACTTCTGTTCCTGAGTTGGTGTCTTCCGACGGCACTTCTGTTCCTGAGTGGGTGTCCTCCGACGGCACTTCTGTTCCCGAGTTGGTGTCCTCCGACGGCACTTCTGTTCCCGAGTTGGTGTCCTCCGACGGCACTTCTGTTCCTGAGTTGGTGTCCTCCGACGGCACTTCTGTTCCCGAGTTGGTGTCCTCCGACGGCACTTCTGTTCCCGAGTTGGTGTCCTCCGACGGCACTTCTGTTCCCGAGTTGGTGTCCTCCGACGGCACTTCTGTTCCCGAGTTGGTGTCCTCCGACGGCACTTCTGTTCCCGAGTTGGTGTCCTCCGACGGCACTTCTGTTCCCGAGTTGGTGTCCTCCGACGGCACTTCTGTTCCTGAGTTGGTGTCCTCCGACGGCACTTCTGTTCCGGAGATGGCGCCCCCTGATGGCGCTCCTGTTCCAGAGTTGGTGTCCTTCGAAGGTGCTTCTGTTTCCTCATCGGCACCCACCGACGGCGCTCCTGTTTCCTTGTCGGCACTCCCAGATGGCGCTCCTGTTTCCGAGATGACGCCCCCAGATGGCGCTTCTGTTTCCGTGTTGGCGCCCCCCGATGGTGCTTCTGTTCCCACATTGGCGCCCCCCGACGGCGCTTTTGAACTCTCGTCGGCGCTCCCCGACTGCGCCTCTGGATTTCTGTCGGCAGCCTGCGTCCCACCATTTTTATCACGCCTGCCTGAGGACATTTTTAATGACTTCAAATTTACCCCGCAGGGCCCAGGACCTCCTTGTTTTTGTTTTTTTAGGCACTCCAGGTGTAGTGCCTTTGGGAGGGGCATCTGTCACACTGCTAGCCTCGGTGTGCTCCTATGTGCCACGCCCCTCTTCTCTGTGTGCACACTCACTCCCCTGCCATGCCTCACAGGTGATTGGCTCCCTGAGCTAATCAGCCCCAGCTGCTCCTCATCAAGGAGCATTTATAAGGAGAGCTGGGGCAATGGGCAGGTTGGAGACTATTTCATTGTAACTCTGTTTGCTCTGGTGGCTCCTTGCTCCTTGCTCCTTGCTCCTTGCTCCTTGCTCCTTGCTCCTTGCTCCTTGCTCCTTCATCCGGTCTGTTTAGTCCTGTCCAGTCAGTTTAGCCCTGTTAGTCTGTTTAGTCCTGTTTAGTCTTTGTTTAGCCTGTCCGTTAGCCCTGTTAGTCTGTTTAGTCTGTTTAGTCCTGTTTAGCCTGTCCGGTAGTCTGTTTAGCCTATTTAGTCTGTTTAGTCCTGTTTAGCCTGTCCGGTAGTCTGTTTAGCCTGTTTAGTCTTGTTTAGCCTGTTTAGTCTTAGTTTAGCCTGTCCGTTAGCCTGTTTAGTCTGTGTAGCCTGTTTAGTCTTGGTTTAGCCCGTCCATTAGCCTTTTGTTTGTTTAACCTCCATGTGTTAGCTCTGTGTTATCTTGTCTTGGTGTGCCTGTCTTTTGTTTATTAATAAATATAGTTTAGTTTATTACATCTCTGCGTGTGTGTCCGCCCCTCCTGTCCGTCTAGCCCACATATCCGTTACATACAATCAAAGTCCATGATCTTGTAATCCAAAAACTTGATCAGTAAAAGTAAAATCAGTAGAGATCCAGTTCGTTTAGAGTGGAAAAAATAATCAGTGTAATGTTCTGCTTTATAAGCTCATTTATTAAAGTAATTTGTTTGATTGTATTTTTACTTGTCTTGCATTGCAACGTGTTGTGAAACTGTACTTGTACTGTAACCCTATCCAGGTGAAGAACACTGTCGAGCACAAATTGGTCGTTAGGAGGTTTTTCACCCACCTCTGGATAGGTGATCAGAATTATTGAGTTTGTTAGAATAAAATCATACTGTTTGATCCTTATGTGGTTGTTTTCAGTGTTTGATTACTTATTATTGTTGTTGTGACTCTTGTATGTCTCAAAGTGAATCATTTTAATTTTTTTTTTTTTTTTCTAAACTGTGTAAGTTAACATGAATGAAATGTTCTCTCACCTGTCACATATTTACACAGTGGATCGTTAAGCTCTACTGATTATACTTTTACTGTTTAAGTCAATCATTTAAATGATCTTTGGGGGGCCTGAGGGTGTTTACTTCTCTGCCTCTTCTGCCTTGGACTTCTCTGCCTTTGGGGCTCTAGATGCTTTTAACCCAACTCCGCGTCTGGGTCCCTGAGGGTGGTAACTTCTTCTTCTGCCTTGACTTTCTCTGCCTTTGGGGCTCCAGATGCTTTTAACCCAACTCTGCATCTGGGTCCCTGAAGGTATTTACTTCTCTGTCTCTTCTGACTCTGGTAACTTGGATTTAGATTTTTCTGCCTCTGTTCATTAACAGTATTTAAATCATATTATGGTATGACAAACAGTAAAGAGTATGACTAGATCTTCACGATCCACCACCTTTTGGATGAAGGTTCACACTTGTGTTTAATTTAATTTAATTTCAGTGTAATGTTCTGCTTTATAAGCTCATTTATTAAAGTAACTTGTTTGATTGTATTTTTACTTGTCTTGCATTGCTACGTGTGGTGAAACTGTACTTGTACTGTAACCCTATCCAGGTGAAGAACACTGTCGAGCACAAATGCTGGCAAGGTGGGAATTTTCCTCCTTAAATTACTTGTTAGGAGGTTTTTTGCCCACTTCTGGATAGGTGATCAGAATTATTGAGTTTGTTAGAATAAAATTATACTGATTGATCCTTATGTGGTTGTATTTAGTGTCTGATTACTTATTATTGTTGTTGTGACTCTTGTATGTCATTTTAATATTTAAATTTTGATATGTTTTTATTTATTAATAATCCAATAAAATGATTAGAACCTTTATAACTTGTGGTCTGCTATATTTGATTTTCTTTTTTGACTCTTCTACAAATCACTGAAACCAAAAGCCTGTAACAACTTGCAATGTTGTGCTCTATAAAATTGCTTTTTTATAATTGAGTAGAACGTAAATTAAAACATACTTTTTGTAACATCTAGTTAAATGTTGTGAATAATCACACACACCTACACTGAAGTGTTTCATTACTAGCAAGGCTGTACATTTGCATTAGCAGTAGGGGTGTTGTGATTCTGATGGACTGAGTTTGGTGATCACTCCCGTATAGGGCTGAGATACTCCAGTAGAGTTGGAGATAACAGAGCTAAAGGTGCAGGATGGGTGTACGCTGTGTGTGTGTGTGTGTGTGTGTGTGTGTGTGTGGGGGTGGGGGTAAATTAAATTAATTTAATTTAATTAATTAAATTAATAATTTAATTATTTTAATTAAATTATTAAAATAATTTAATTTTATTAAATTATTAAAATAATTTAATAAAAAATAATTTTATTAAATTATTAAATAAAAATAATTTGTGTGACCACCATTATTATCCAGCACTGCCTTAACCCTCCTGGGCATGGAATTCACCAGAGCTGCACAGGTTGCTACTGGAATCCTCTTCCACTCCTCCATGATGACATCACGGAGCTGGTGGATGTTAGACACCTTGAACTCCTCCACCTTCCACTTGAGGATGCGCCACAGGTGCTCAATTGGGTTTAGTCCATCACCTTTACCTTCAGCTTCCTCAGCAAGGCAGTTGTCATCTTGGAGGTTGTGTTTGGGGTCGTTATCCTGTTGGAAAACTGCCATGAGGCCCAGTTTTCGAAGGGAGGGGATCATGCTCTGTTTCAGAATGTCACAGTACATGTTGGAATTCATGTTTCCCTCAATGAACTGCAGCTCCCCAGTGCCAGCAACACTCATGCAGCCCAAGACCATGATGCTACCACCACCATGCTTGACTGTAGGCAAGATACAGTTGTCTTGGTACTTCTCACCAGGGCGCCGCCACACATGCTGGACACCATCTGAGCCAAACAAGTTTATCTTGGTCTCGTCAGACCACAGGGCATTCCAGTAATCCATGTTCTTTGACTGCTTGTTTTCAGCAAACTGTTTGCAGGCTTTCTTGTGCGTCAGCTTCCTTCTGGGATGACGACCATGCAGACCGAGTTGATGCAGTGTGCGGCGTATGGTCTGAGCACTGACAGGCTGACCTCCCACGTCTTCAACCTCTGCAGCAATGCTGGCAGCACTCATGTGTCTATTTTTTAAAGCCAACCTCTGGATATGACGCCGAACACGTGGACTCAACTTCTTTGGTCGACCCTGGCGAAGCCTGTTCCGAGTGGAACCTGTCCTGGAAAACCGCTGTATGACCTTGGCCACCATGCTGTAGCTCAGTTTCAGGGTGTTAGCAATCTTCTTATAGCCCAGGCCATCTTTGTGGAGAGCAACAATTCTATTTCTCACATCCTCAGAGAGTTCTTTGCCATGAGGTGCCATGTTGAATATCCAGTGGCCAGTATGAGAGAATTGTACCCAAAACACCAAATTTAACAGCCCTGCTCCCCATTTACACCTGGGACCTTGACACATGACACCAGGGAGGGACAACGACACATTTGGGCACAATTTGGACATGTTCACTGTGGGGTGTACTCACTTATGTTGCCAGCTATTTAGACATTAATGGTTGTGTGTTGAGTTATTTTCAGAAGACAGTAAATCTACACTGCTATACAAGCTGTACACTGACTACTCTAAGTTATATCCAAGTTGTCCCATGAAAAGATATAATGAAATATTTGCAGAAATGTGAGGGGTGTACTCACTTTTGTGATACACTGTATACTATAGGGTGTGTGTTTCAGGGTGTATGCTGTGTAGACCCCAATTTGTCCCAAATTACGTACTGAATACTAGCTAGTGTTCTGATATTCTATTAACTAACTTAAACTGAAAAAAACTTCAAACTGTCAATTTTTTAAATGCATAAATTCTGCAAAGAAGTGAGGATTGATCCACAAAGTGTAATATTGCAAATGTGCAGCTTAGGGATGTTGTTTATGTACACTATATATTCCAGAGGAGTGGAGGCTGGTAAAGCAGCAAGTTTGATTAAACTAATACGGACACTGACGGTGCTCGGCACTGGTCAGCACATGCTGCATCTATCGTGCGAAGCCTCCAATAGCTTCCTCTCACCATACAGTAACAGAGAGAACACACTATACTCTGTGTACTCCTCCACCACTCCTACAGATACCTCAACCAGCCAGCCAGCAGTAGGTGCCGTTACAGCAGCAAGGAGACTCACCATCCGACACGCCCTCCCACAGACACGTCACTGAGAGACACCATGAACTCTGGGTGATCTTTTAGCTAGAACAACAGCCACTCTGCTGAGAAGCTTCTCACAAGACTTGGAACTACTTCTGTGGGAATTTGTGCCCATTCAGTCAAAAGACAACAGCATTTTTCAGTCGGTGTTCTGGTTCATTCCAGAGCTGGTGAGTGGGGCTGAGGTCAGGGCTCTGTGCAGGACGCTGGAGATTTTTCAAACCGATGTTGTGGTTAGAAGGGGTGTCCCGATACTTTTGTCCCTGTCGTGTATTTACAATAAACCCTGTACCTCCAGACACGTTCAGCTGAACCCGTGGAGCAGTGTGCGTGCTCCACCCTGTTACACCAGACCTGCCAGTTTTTGGGCATGAATCAGCCGATGGGCTCCGTCCCAAACCACTCAGTGTAGGGTGTGTTATGAACTGGGCGGGTGTGTAAGTGTGCTGTGTGCTTGCTGGTGCCCCCGTGTGAGGAGGGTGGAGCGATCCATGACTGAACCCAGGTGAGCGGGGCAGTATAAATAAGAGCAGCAGAGCCGTAGAGCGGGCGGTCGGAGGTGATCGGAGGAGAATCATGGCGACTCTGTGCGGCGGGACCGGGACGGTGAAACACGCCACCAAGGAGGTACAGAGGATCTGTGATGAGGTGGGTACGGGTGTGGCACACATTCATCTACAGGGTTTCAGTTCATGCTTATAGAGTTCTGTAAGTGTAAACAGCTTAATATTAATATTTATTTGTGATTTTTTGTTTTGTTTTTGAACAACCTCAAATCAGAAAAAGTTGGAAAATGTAGATTTAAATTTAAATAAGTTAAGATTCCTTTATTGATCCCCATGGGGGAAATTCGAGTGATACAGCAGCTCCAGTACAGTGTAAGTAAAAATAAACCTGTTTCTTCAGTTTGCTTTGATGTTTTATTTGATGTCAGACAGATTGATTGTGAGATGTTTCATCTTCTCTCTGCTCGACTTCATTTCATGTGTTAATAAACATCCATTCCTGCATTTCAGACCTGCAACACATTCCAAAAAAGTTGAGACAGGGGGAATTTAGGGCGTGTAATGAGAGTGATACTGATCATGATTTGGAACAAAAGCAGCATCCAGGAAAGGCTCCAGAGTCTCTGAGGAGCAAAGATGATCAGAGGATCTCCAGTTTGTCCACAAATACCTGAAAAACGGTATTTGCACATTATTCCCTCTACAGTGCAGAATATCATTAAAGGAATTTCAGTGTGTGAAGGATGACGGTGCGAGTCTGAGCTGAACCCTGTGATCTCTGATCCCTCAGGCGCCGCCTTAATAACTGTCGTTCATCACCGGCTGATAGAACCGCATGGGTGTGGATATACTACGTGAAAGAGCGGCCATATGGTTACCACGGTAACCAAAGTGATAAATGCTTTACCGTCCCAGCTTTTTTGGAATGTGTTGTAGGCCTGAAATGCAGGAATGGATGTTTATTAACACATGAAATTAAGTCGGGCAGTGAGAAGATAAAACATCTCAGGTTCATCACTGTGATCATTTCCACACTGTCCCAATTTTTTCTCATTTTGAGGGTTGAACTTGCACTACATAGCCAAAAGTATATGGACACCTGATTAAGAGCTTATCGGACGTCCCAACACGACTTCTGTGTGATCTGTTCAGCTAGAACAACAGCCGCTTTTCTGAGACGTTTTTCACAAGACTTGTGAGAGTATGTCTGTGGGAATTTGTGCCCACTCAGTAATACAAAAGAGCATTTGTATGGCTGGCTGCTGCATCCCAAACCTTCATGTCATGGGTGTGAGAAATCATCGAATCAAAAGCACAGCGGCATATTCAAAATCCATCATTTAGCAGACGCGCCCAACACAACTTCAGTGACCCAGTCCATGCCGTTTAGAGGTTGTGAGGACCATGATCAAGAACCCAACAGTGCAGTGATTGGATTCAAACCAACAACCTTCCAATTACTAGTTCAGTATATCTGTGTAGGTTCTGAGTCGTCCAGCTCATGATGGAGTCTAAGGCGACTGGACTTCTTTTAGGTTCAGTTCTAAAAGCTGATGGGTCCCAAATATTGAACATCTAGTGGGGTGGGGTGGTCACTGTGGAGGTGCTCCTCATGGTCATCGACCCACCCTGTCAACACTGAAGAAGACTTTTGGATTAGAGGTGAAACGTCTTCAAGAACCTAAAAAGTCGTCCAGACACTTTCAGCTCAAGCACTCGAGATGGCTGAGCGACCACCACCACGCTTCACATCATTCATCATGTCCAGTAAGATCTGAATCTGAAGTTTTAGAAGGATGACGTGAGGATGGATGAGGTTTGGTTTGTTCCTCCAGACCTGAGAGAGAGAGAGAGCGAGAGAGAACCCCGCCCTACATAATATCCTGAACACCACACCCCAGTACAGGTTTCTGAGTCCCTGTTCCAACATGTCCCTCTCCCGGAGTTAAGAACACGGCTGCTGTGATTGGCTGTTTGAGCCGGGAGTTCAGGGGGGTTGGGGGTGTGGGGGTGTAGGACAGGGTGTGGCGCTGCACTGCTCAGTCATGTCTGATCAGAATGAATCCTTCTGTTCCTCAGACGTGATTCATACAGGTGAATTAATCCAGGTGAGACGCTGAAAGTGAGCGGGTGTTCCGGACGGGCGTGGCACCTCCACGTTCCCAAATAAAACCTACAGCCTTAAGGAGGATTTTGGTATGTTCTTGCAGTGTCTGTTTGGGCTTCTTCCAGAAAGGTTTCAGATGCAGAAGGTGGATTGGCTGCTCTTAATTGCCACGTGCCTTGTGTTTTAGGGTGGTGCATGTGCATCAAGCTTTGTGTCAATAGTTTAGGGAAGGTCCTTTCCTATTCCAGCACATTTAGCTTTGAGTCATCAGTTTAGGGAAGGTCCCCTGTGCACAAAGCAAAATCAATAAAAAAAACCAACATGGTTTGATGGTTTGACGTGGAGAAAATCAGGTGACATTTAGAATGAATTGGAACCCCGATTGTGAGCCAGGCCTCCTCGTCCAATGACAGCATCTCACTGAATGAAAGCTACTTTTGTCGGAATGCGCACAAATTCCCATAAACACGCTCCAAAATCATGCTGAAATCCTTTGCAAAAACTGGAAGATGTTACAGTGAGTCTGTATTGTATCTGGATTTGAAATGGAATGTCGATCAAGCTTAAGCTCAGGTGTCCACATACTTTTGGCCGTACAGTGTTTTGTACTTGTGTCTTTACTTGTAATCATTTTGGAGCTTCAGATTTAAGAAGATTTAAGAAAAACAGAACTGCAGCAACAATTTAGACCCACGTTCCTCTGTCCTGCTGGTGCAGTCGATAATAAGTCCATAAATATGTGGATGGCGTGGTGAACCCACTTTTACTGACCTGGTTCTCCTTCCTGTTGCAGGTGAAGGTTCATGTGGAGGAGAAAACCGGGAAGAAGTTTGAGGAGTTCAAGGCCACATCGTTCAGCGCTCAGACGGTGGCAGGAACAAACTACTTCATCAAGGTGCGACTTTAAACAAACAAACAAAGTCATTTTATGATTTTGGCAGCGCACCGTTCCTTCCTCAGGCACAGAAACTGAAGCACCTGGAGGAATCGAACCCAGGACCTTCGTGCAGTCGATGTTTTGATGTAATTACTGACGGCGTCTTTTTATTTGTGTCTCTCAGGTGAAAGTCGGAGGGGACGATTACCTTCACGTCAAAGTCTTCAGGTCTCTCCCGAGTGACGGATACAAACTCAACATGCAGGGGGTCCAGAGCCCCAAAACACACAAAGATCCCATCGACTATTTCTAACACACACACACACACACGTCTCCATACCAAGAGAAATAAAATCTCTGAACTGAACGGTTGTGGTGTGTTTTGTGTTCAGGGCATCAAATGATAAACGAGTTCTAACGTTATGTAATAAACTCACACACACACACACACACACACACACACACACACACTGGGTGTGGTTTGTTTGGGGTAAAATAGGTTCAATTATAAAATGATATTTTTCAGCAGTGGTGCCTCACTACTACTTTGTTGACAAAACGCACACAAATGATCACAGTCATGTGATCTAAAACCTTGAGCAAATCATTCCAGGAAGGATGGAGGCTGGTAAAGGTGCAAATAGGGGCCAAAATATATAAAATATGAATCACTTATGATCACGGGTCCACATACTTTTGGCCATATAGTGTTTATAAAAATATAATTACATTTTTATATTTCAATTTCTCTCGTACAGGACAAGGCAACACAAACAGAGTGGGTCGAACAAATATAATAATAATAATAATAATAATAATAACAACAACAACAATGATAATAATAATAATTAATAAATAAATACTAGTAATAACAAAATAATAATAATTAATAAATAAATAATAATAATAATTAATATATAAATAATAGTAAAAACAACGATAATAATAATAATAATAAGTATAACTATACTATTTGAAATAATTATAGTCATAATAATATAATGTAATTGGGACAACATAACTCAGTTTACTCAGTTGTGTAGTCGTAGCCTAAGGTACTGGACTAGCAATCAAAAGGTCACTGGTTCTAGTCCCACCACTGCCAGATTGTCACTGTTGGGCCCTTAACCCTTAATTGCTTAGACAGTATACTGTCACAGTGCTGTAGGTCACTTTGAATAAAAGCGTCCGCTAAATGCTGTAAATGTAAATAATAAGAAGAAGAATATTTGTAATAATAATAATGATAACGTGTCTCTCTCTCTCTCTCTCTCTCTCTCTGTCTCTCTGGGTGTGGTTGGTTGGTTGGTTGGTTGGTTGGTTTGTTTAAAGTAAAACAGGTTCAGTTATAAAATACTGAAACTCATTAACAAGCTCTTTAAGTATCTTACAGTAAATAATTCTTTGTTAACACGAGTACTGCAATTAAACTCTCCTCCACCCGTCCACCCCACACCCCTCCACACCCCCCGCGCTGTAGATGAAGGAACAGATGAAGGTGCTGAGATGTTTGGGTTTTACAGTAATAATAAGGTGAGGAGCTGGTCTTTATCTCCTCTCTCAGCTCTATATAAGAGAGAAGAACTGAGTGAGGAACCCAGAGAGAAACATGTCACTAAAACATCTACTGTTCGTCCTTTTGGTTCTCTGTCTGCTGTCTGATTCTGGTACGTTCCATCAGAGGTTTCATTAATCTCTGGGTCATTTAAACATGTAAACCTTAATTCTGTAAAATTAATTCTAAGCTTTGTATTATAGACGGCAAAGGAAGAACAAAAGGAAGCAAAACCAAGAAAAAGAAATCTCCACTCCTCAAAACAGCCAAGAAGATCCAGGAGCAACTAGGTGAGTCTTCAGCTTCTGTCTGGTTCCTACTGAACCCTAAACTAAACCCTACAGAGGAGATTTTATTGTTTAACACTTAAGATAAACATACTACACAGGCAAAAGTATATAGACACCTATTTACTTTTAAATCTTAACAGCTCAGTCTGGTATAGTTTGGTGTGACTACAACCTTATCCAGCACATTTAGATAAATTGGAATGAAGATTGTGAGTCAGACCTCATCACCCGACATCTGTACCCAAATTTTAATAATGCCTGTGTGCTTGAATAGATCTAAAATCCAGTAAATCCATGGTCATGTTCCAAACTCCAGTAAAATCTTTCCAGAAGTGAAACAAGACCCTAAATGTGTAGCTGTATTATTATATGTGTTGAGCTTCCTATGTGTTTCTTTCAGATCCGTCTGGAATTTTGAACCCGTCCAGAACGTCCAGAACCCTGGACCTGGGTGAGTCCTTCTCCTCTAAACAGTCGTTATGAGCAGCAGATTCACTGGATTTTAGTTTCAGAGATAAAAACTGTTATTTACGGCCTTAGAACTAAATGAACGTATGTGTGCTGCAGGGT
The DNA here is from genome assembly GCF_030014385.1 of Trichomycterus rosablanca. Taxonomy (NCBI): domain Eukaryota; kingdom Metazoa; phylum Chordata; class Actinopteri; order Siluriformes; family Trichomycteridae; genus Trichomycterus; species Trichomycterus rosablanca. The sequence continues at coordinate 17,946,541 of NC_086013.1, forward strand.
TTTACATAAACAGACACTTACTGTAGGGTAATGTGTATAATAAACAACATACAATCCTAGTAGTTATGCTGTATAATCTAGTAAATGTTAGTCGAACTGCTGAATTGCTGCATAAAGAAGAGTTTTCTATTAATATAAACAAAAGAACTGCAGCGCTCGACTGCTGCAGGGGTAAATTATGCTTGGCCAGTATTACTGGTATTCAAGGTTGATCCCCAGCGGTGCTGTCAACCAGTCGGACGTCTACATACAGACATGATTGGCTGTGTCTGAGGGGGTATGGCCACAATCCAACGATGGATTTGCAGCCTGTCCAGTGTTTCCCGCCTTGTGTTTTCAGGTGAACCGGACTCACAGCAACCCTGACCAGGATAAAGCGGTGGATAAAAATGGTGCAAACAGTGAATGATGTTTACTGTAGATGAAGCTGCAGGGGTTTAATCGTGGGTTTTTTTCACTGTATGAAAACATTCTGTGCAGCTAAACTGACGGAGCAGAGCATCGTGAACGAACACGTCAGACGTAAGTAATAACACATCAATAACAATAATAATAAAAACAATAACAATAACAATAATGTGAGTGTGTTATTGTTCTTGTGTTGTTTCCACAGTGAGCACACAACGTAAGTCTGATCCTCTTTTCTATTGATTTGTTTCACTTGGTTCTTTAATAATCTGAACCTTTAGTGTAAATCAGATTTATTTTACTGTCAAGCTCAGTATTTACACCGAGCAGGTTTAACATTCTGAGCACTGAGAGGTGAAGTGAATAAGACTGATTATCTCTTCATCACGGCTCCTGTTAGTGGGGGGGATATATTACGCAGGGAGTGAACATTTTATCCTCAAAGTTGATGTTAGAAGCAGGAAAAATGGGCGAGCGTGAGGATCTGAGCCAGGTTGACGAGGGCCAGATTGTGATGGCTAGACGACCGGTCAGAGCATCTCCAAAACTGCAGCTCTTGTGGGGTGTGTCCTGGTCTGCAGTGGCCAGTATCTATCTAAAGTGCTCCAAGGAAGGAACAGTGGTAAACCGGCGACAGGGTCATGGGCGACCAAGGCTCATTGATGCCCGTGTGGTCCGATCCAACAGACGAGCTCCTGTAGCTCAAACTGCTGAAGAAGTTCATGCTGGTTCTGATAGAAAGGTGTCAGAATACACAGAGCAGCACAGTTTCAGGGCTGTTTTGGCAGCAAAAGGGGGACCAACACAATATTAGGAAGGTGGTCATAATGTTATGCCTGATCGGTGTACATATAAAAATGTATACATTTGTGATAGCGGATAGTTAAACTTCTGGTCAATTTCAGCACAATTTATAGCCAACTATTGCAGAGACTTTCCCTAGACGTGATATGATTAGAGATCAGTCACTACAGTTATATTTACAATTTATATTAATAATGATTATAATTATTTTATTATTGATATAAATTAGTAATGATGTGTTTGTGTTTTCTGTCTGTTAGTGATGAACTGGCTCCATAGAGTGGTGGACCTGGGTAAGACATCTAACAAACATCTCACAAAAGAAAGTGGACAACCTTTTTAATTCTTAAGTTTAGGGTGTTTAGGCCAAATTGCTATCAGGTGTAAATAATCAATCAATTAATTAAATACAATATATGAGGCAACAGTTTGGGCAAGGTCCTTTCCTGTTCCAACATGACTGAGCCTTGCTGTGGAGGAACTCCTGACCTCAACCATATTAAACAGCTTTGGGATGAATCGGAATGTTGATTGTGAGTCAGGCCTTCTTCTTCAACATTAGTGCCTGACAGAGTTCAAAATCTGTCCTTCCAGGAAAAATGGAGGCTGGTAAAGATATTTTCAAATATATTTTTCATATTAATCACTCATGAGTTTGGAATTGGAAGTCTAAAGATGAGGTGTCCACATACTTTTGGCCGTATAGTGTTTATTGAAATACAATTACATTTATACTTAAAGCTTCTTAAAGCTAAATCTCTTACAAACAGGACAAGGCATCGCAAACGGAGTGGGTCGAACAGGTACAATAATAATAATAATAATAATAATAATAATAATAATAATAATGGTGATGTTATTGTATTATATTATTATATTTATTCTTTTTTTCCAGTGAATATGATCTGATCTAACACAGGTAAGATCTATCTATTAGTAAAAAAAAATATCTAATATTAATAACATTTAAGATTATTTTAGTTACGTTTACAGTTTTGTGGTTTTTACAGCTGTAATTTTCTTTAACTGAATAACTGGAACAAACAGAAAACAGACTGAACCTGATATTAGGATTTATGTCCCAAAGCTCTTTTTATCTCAGTCAGTCTCTTTTAATTTCATCATCTAGATTTTGTTTATTCCAGAATCAGTTGTGATGTGTGTTTTAGAATAAACATATTTATTTGTTATATATACAGATACAGATGTTCAGTACAATGAAATTCTTTCTCCATGTATCCTCGCTTGTTTGGAAGCTGGGGTCAGGAATTGTACAGCGCCCCTGGAGCAGAGATATTTAAGGGCCTTTCTCAAGGGCCCAACAGTGGCTACATGGCAGAGCTGGGATTTAAACTCCACCCACTAGGCTCCCACTGTCCCTCATTCATAATTTAAAAAGTCCTCATTATTTTATCTGATCTTTAGATGATGGCTCCTCCATTACTGTGTTTGTTGTGTCTGAATGCCTCATGCTTTCTCCTCCAAATGAGTTCTGGTCATTGTGGCCCAACACCACGATCAAAAGCACCCTGAACACAGCATAAAAACTGCAGTTACCGTAGCAACCACTGTGTGAAATACAGTGGTGGTGCGGGACCATCATTCAGTTATGGAGAAGCTGAATGTAAAAGTGATTATTATGATGTAAAGTGTTTATTTATTTACTGTAGTGCAATAATCTGAATCTCTCTTGGTGGTTTGTGTGTGAATCTAAACTCCTTGTTTTTTATTAGGAGTGAAGAAGCTGCGGTGTGTGTGTGTGTGTGTGTGTGTGTGTGTGTGTGTGTGTTCTTACCACCGGAGGATTCAACTCATCCTGAACACAGAAAATTATAACTGTACTGTGTATTCAATACAAACACTATATACACACAAATATTTGTTATGTGTGGATATACCTCATTCCCCTGTGCATTAAGGCGACCCCTACTGGTCTTGACACGCCTCTTCCAGCATTGTACATACACACCATAAAGAGAAAGAGTCCAAAGTAAGTGGACATGTACCGTTAGACGAGGTGCATCAGTGTAACAGGAAATAAACTAACGTTATGGAATGATAAAAAACTTTATAAATGATTAAAATGATTTAAACATAATGATCGTCTCTGTTATTGACCTGAAAAACAACCATGCAGGAAAATATTTTCTTTTATTTCCTTTTTAACTCTTTTTTTTAATAAACGTGGACTCAGGACACTCAGGACAACACACACATTTCAGATTTCTTTAAAAGAAGTGTTTACATCCGGGTTCTCTTTACAGATCTGTGTACAAAACAATAAGTTACACTCATATAGAATCACTAAACTATACACACCCTCGCAACGCACCTCACCCACTTATAAATAATATCTTACTATAGAAAAGAGCACAGGGCGGGGCAGAAAGGGGGGCGGGGCTAAACGGGACCAGGCGTGACCCAGTGCTTGATGGAAATTGTGATGTCACAATAAAGGATGCATTAATGACCTTCTGACCTCTCGTCTTCAGGATTCTGAATTGTTTAAATAAGAGCTGCAATGTGATTGGTGGAATTTTGGGACAAAAAAAAAAAAACAATTTCTAAAATTTGTGGACATGGAATCAAAGTGACACCACAGGGTGTGAAACACACACACACACACACACCAGACACAGCATGTGTGTGTTACATAGCAGGCATTAATAACACACACACAGTGACGTGTTTCTAGCACCTGTAAAGTTGATGAAGGGTTGGTGAGTGCATTTCAGCATGGCACTAATGTTCACAACACACACACACACACACACACAGTCGCACAAAACTAATCCTCTAATGGGGTCCCTCAAAAATGTGGGAGAAGTGTGAGATGTTGCACTTAGCATCACACACACACCAACACACACTCATGCTAGAACGATACATGACGGGGATTCCTTCTGCATGCAACAACACAAAATGATAAAGCTGTGCAGGATCAAAGTGGGTGCCTACAGCCAATCAAATGGTGCCTACAGCCCCTTTCACACATTTAAAACACGTGTAATTAGCATGTTAGCTTCAGCGGTATGACACGCCTTTTGGTCTTACACACATGCAGCTTCACATGGCAGTTTAGCAGGTTAATCCTACATCAGGTTAATTAGTAAGGTAAAGTTAACAGGGACATCTTGAATAAATGATTCACTGATTCACTCACAAATGATTCCTCATAACGACTCCTCACTGGGCTACTGGCAGCACTTTCATTTCTCTAGCATTTACATGTGCAGATATTTCTGGACGGGTCAGTTTCACACGACAGAGAAGGTAATTCCAGTATTTTAAGTACATTCCTGATTTATAATTCTGTTTTATACCGTTTCTTGAGACCTTTTATAAAACAGGCCATATAAATAATCACAGCTAATACAGAGCTGATAGGAATTAATATTAAGATGCCTCATGTCATCTGGGAGACGAGCTCTGTGTTTTCTAAAGTATAAAGACACCCCAGATCAAATCTGATAGAGATTAAAAGGCAGAATGATAAATAATGGATGAAAGTGATAAAGCTCTGAGTGCTGCGTTCCAAAATCAAACCCTGTCCCGCTAAACTGTCACCTTATTCACAAGTGAATGTGGACGCCGGATCCATGTTCAATGCATGCCGGCAGGAGGGAAAATACAGAGTAAATATCATCTCATCTTCATCTCCAGTGTGCAAAAGTTTAAGCACCCCTTAAATTACTCTTTACACATGATTGATTTTTAGTGTGATTAAAAGTAAATCAATCCCATAAAACAAATATTTTTAAATGTTAACGAGCAGCTATGATATACATATTTAATTAACTTTAAAAAAGTGCAAAAGTTTATAACGTCCACTTCTGAAGTCTCGGACCCTTATTGACTTAACGGGGCTCGTTAGATCGGTCGAGAATTGTCCTGAAAATCATCAGCTGATCATTATGGAGCATAATTTAGACCTTGTGTTAACACTTGACGACCACGAGGTCCTCAAAGGTTCAGGGGGAAACTGGAAATCAGTGCAAAATCAAAAAAAAAAAAACAAGAATTAAATCTATGGGACCAGTGGCAAAGTAAGACCCCATATGACCACAAAGAGTCCCCATAGTGCTGGTGACCCTGTAGTGGTGGTGCACCGTTCTTCTGCACAGCTTTGCTTGCACAAACGTGAAGTCTGTATAACATTAGTTTTGTAAACCACCAGCACTGTGTACAGTTAAGCATGTAGGTGGAGCTACTGTAGTGGAATTGTGTAGCAGCCAGAGTCACAGGAAACATCACACAGGTTCCACTAAACAAACACGAGCCGGTCCATGAAGTACTGAAACTAATGCAGGAACTGGAATGGTCCTCACAGTCGCCTGTCTGATTAGGCACCGCTTGTTAGAAACACTGCTGATTAAAAGGTTAACACTGTTTTATCTCGTTAATAAAAGCTCGTTAATAAACATTTCCTCTTCCTGTATTTTAGTTAAATGTTTTTTATACAGATTTAATTCATCATCAGTTTTTGTTTGACTGTGATTAAATAAAACAGAGGTGCTCAGGTGGTGCAGCGCTGAGATCTCGAGCTCTGGGGTACGAATCTCAGCTCCTCTGTCCTATCGACCGGCCGGGCACCCACACAAGAGAATAAAGAAGACCGGTTTCAGCGTCTGGATTATTATTATATTATTATTAAACGCTCGTTCTACATTATTAAAAATGTCTTTGGTCAGTAATTTATTTATGAAGAATATTTTTACCTGTTAATAAAAAAAAGGTTGTTTTTGATTTCTGATTAATTCTATTTTGAGTTTTCTGAACAATAAACGTCCTTTAGTAGCTTAATTTAATTAAATTTTTTCTATCTGGAGCTCTGATGTTTAGTTTCTGTCCTAATAAAGTTTGGTGTTTGGAATTATGGCACCTGCTTTACACATACATCACATGGCCAAAAGTATGTGAACACCCAAGACCTAGGTGTTTCAGCCACACCCACTGGTGGATAAAATCAGCTCTATAAATAAATAATATGCTTACGATTTCGCGGACGCAGTTTGGGACAGACCCTTTTCTATTTCATAACGACTCTCTGTGCACGAAGAGCACAGGGTCCTGAACGTATGTGGGATAAATTGGAACACTGACTGCAATTCAGACCTTTCATCTAGCATCAGTGCCTGAACTTTTGAGGATCTTGGTCAGACGTCCACATACTTTTGGTCATTAAGTGCATCAGTACACACACACACACACACACACACACACATAAATGGAAGCTGTAAATGCAGACAGTGCAGGATGTAAGCGGTGAGGACGGGACAGGTCTGGACGTGGCGCAGCAGGGCGGGGCGGGGCGGGGCGGGGTTGGGGGGGTACTGGTCCGTTCTCACTCGGCGGGCATCATGTCCTTGTGGTGGCGCATGATGTGCTGGTTTTTCTCGGACGGTCGGCGGAAGCCCTTGGAGCAGAACTGGCAGCGGTGTGGATAATCCTTGGTGTGGATGGAGATGACGTGGCGTTTGAATCCCGAGGCGTCGCCGGTGCTGTAGTCGCAGTACTGGCACTGATAAACCCGCCGTTCCCGCGCCCCCTTGGCGCCGACGACCTTTTTAATAATGGGGGCCCCACCTAGAGCCAGCTGTGCCGCCCCGACTGTCTTTTTGGGCGGAGTTTTGTCCTGCGTCGGTACAGACGGCGGCGGGGGCGGTTGTTGTTGCTGGTTTGGTTCCGGTTCCTCTTCCTGTTCCTGCTGCTGTTCTTTAGTGTGAACCGATAAAATGTGCCGACTCAGGACGAACGGATCCGAGGTTTTGAAGCTGCAGTGGCGGCACTGGTGCGAGCGCTTGGCCTTGTGGGTAAGGGAGTGTTTTTTGAGCTCGGACGGGCGGTGGAATCCTTTCCCGCAGACGTCGCACTGGTGAGGATAATCCCTGGTGTGGGCGGAGATGACGTGCCGCTTCAGGTCGCTGGAATTGGAGCTGCGGTGATCACAGAGCTCACACGGATGAACCCGAACCTCCTCCTCGTCTCCGTCCTCGTCCTCCCGCGGCGTCTCCGCCGTATCTTCCCTGATCTCTTCGGCTGCGGGCGGCGCCGGTTCCTCCTCCTCCTCCTCCTGACTGTGTTTGGTCTTCATGTGCGTCTTCAGGTTGGACGAATCGGCCGACTTGTAGCTGCAGTGCGGACAGGAGTACGGTTTTTCGCCCGTGTGTGTGCGCGTGTGTTTCTTCAGTTCTGACGGGTGTCTGAACCCCTTTCCACACTCCACACACACGTGCGGGAAGTTCTTACTGTGCGCGGCCAGCAGGTGGCGGTTTAACAGACCCTGCTCTGCGCTTACGTACTCGCAGAACTTGCACCGGTACGCCTTTTTGGCGGGAACTGGAGCCGCTTTGGTCGCTTTCTGCTGCTGTTGCGGCTGCAGTCGGTTGGAGAACAGCGCCGCCTGCTGGTGGAACTCTTTGGCTGGTTCGGGTTCGAACGCCGGCTTGCCGTGCTGCGTGTGCTCCTCCAGGTGAGCGTGGAAACTGGATTTCTTGTTGGTGGAGAAGTCGCAGTCGGTGCACTGGTATTTCTTGCGGTCCAGGACGTCCTGGTGGTGGTTGCGCGTGTGCCGCTTCAGAAAGCCGCGGGATTTGAACTTCTTCCCGCACAGGAAGCAGGGGTACACGGTGAGGGGCTGCCCGTACGGACCGATAATGATCGCTGAGGGAGGAGACAAAAAAAAAAATACTGAAATTAATCCATTTAAAACATTCAAACAGCCACCTACAATAACTCTGGTTATGTCCAAACATACATGGACACCTGACTGTGGCACGATGGGCATTAATTCTTTATGTGCACCACCATAAAAGCCGCCACTCATCAAGAAAAGTTTTTCACAAGATTTCGGAGTGTGTCTGTGGTCAGCATTCGTAAGGTCGTGCAGTGATCCTGAAGGTGATCGTTGGGGTTAGGATCAGGGCTTCTATAGTTCCTCCAGACCGAACTGTTTCTGTACACAGGGTCGCACTCATGCTGGAACAGCCCTTCCCCAGGCTGTTGCCACAAAGCATGAAGAAATGGATGTGGCAATGAGGGGTGTCTACATACTTTTGATCACACAGTGCATGTTAATGCTTTTGACTAGGTTAAATTAGTGCAGTCAAACTAGTCTTGCTTATATGATCACAGAGAAGTCAGCAGCTGTAATCAGTCATGATTTGTGATTAATTACATGTGTGTATAGTGTGTGTGTAGTTTGTGTTGTGTATAGAGGATGTGCTGTGTATAGTATGTATAGTGTGTGTGTGTATAGTGTGTGTGTGTATAGTGTGTAAGTGTGTGTTGCGTATAGTGTGTGTATATATGTGTGTGTAATGTGTGTGTGTGTATACTGTGTGTGCTGTTAACAGTGTGTATAGTGTATATACTGTGTGTATAAGTGTATTTTGTGTGTGTGTGCATGTTGTGTATAGTGTGTGTGTGTGTATAGTGAGTGTGTGTGTGTGCGTTACCTGTCTGTACTTGTCGGTGCTTGTCTCGTCGGTGTGTTTTGCTGTGTTGTTGATTGTGTGTGTGTATAGAGTGTGTGTGTGTGTATAGAGTGTGTGTGTGTGTATAGAGTGTGTGTGTGTGTGTGTATAGTGAGTGTGTGTGTGTGTTACCTGTCTGTACTTGTCGGTGCTCGGCTCGTCGGTGTGTTTTGCTGTGTTGTTGATTGTGTGTGTGTATAGAGTGTGTGTGTGTGTATAGAGTGTGTGTGTGTGTATAGAGTGTGTGTGTGTGTGTATAGTGAGTGTGTGTGTGTGTTACCTGTCTGTACTTGTCGGTGCTCGGCTCGTCGGTGTGTTTTGCTGTGTTGTTGATTGTGTGTGTGTATAGAGTGTGTGTGTGTGTATAGAGTGTGTGTGTGTGTATAGAGTGTGTGTGTGTGTGTATAGTGAGTGTGTGTGTGTGTTACCTGTCTGTACTTGTCGGTGCTCGGCTCGTCGGTGTGTTTTGCTGTGTTGTTGTTGTTGTTGTTTGAGTGTGTGTGGCGTGTCGGACTCGTCGATGTGCAGAACCGCACTCGCTGCTCCATTCCTGTTCTCACAACACTCAGATTCATCTACACACACAATCACACACACACACACAATCATACACAATCACACACACACACACAATCATACACAATCACACACACACACACAATCATACACACACACACACACACACACACAATAATACAAACACACAGAGAGAGACACACAAAGCAGAGATACTCAGTGTGTGTTTTTATATTATTGTGTGTGTGTGTGTGTGTGTGTGTGTGTGTGTGTGTGTGTGTGTGTGTGTGTGTGTGTGTCTCTAACCATAAGCACTCCAGTTGACGGGTATAAACTCTTTCGGTTCGTACGATCTGTCGTTGGTAAGCGGCTCCTCACCTCCTACCACCACCTCCATGTACACCTCATCCGAGAGTTTAGATCCACCTGCACACACACACACACACACACACACACACAGAATGAGGAACACTACAGTGCTGTAGGGTGAGACAGGTGAGGGTGAGACGGGTGAGTAACTGACCTTCGGTTTGATTGTTCTGGCCGTCACTCACTGACATGTAGAGCATCTTCTCTCTCAGCGGCTTACACACCGAGTCTGAGTCTCCTTCACCCGCACACACACACACACACACACACACACACGGTTACCAACACCACCATGAACATCACCAACACACAACCTGTCAGTGCTATCACCCCGCTCACCGAGCTCGTCGTCCCCCGAGTCGGCTTTGAAGATGTAAACTTTGATGACTTCCTGTCCGTCCTCGTCCTTCTCCACCTGCTGACCGTCCAGCGCTCCCTCCACAGTCACCTCCTCTCCATCAGCAGAGACCATCTTACCATCTTCATCCACTGTGGAGGACACACACGCTGAGTTACAGCTTCTACACACTGATAACAACACTCACACTCAACACTGGGACAAAGATCCCAGTAGTGATGGTACATGTGAGGGTGAGGGATCTATTAGATGTGGATCTGATGGTGTGTGTGAGGGTGAGGGATCTATTAGATGTGGATCTGATGGTGTGTGTGAGGGTGAGGGATCTATTAGATGTGGATCTGATGGTGTGTGTGAGGGTGAGGGATCTATTAGATGTGGATCTGATGGTGCGTGTGAGGGTGAGGGATCTATTAGATGTGGATCTGATGGTGTGTGTGAGGGTGAGGGATCTATTAGATGTGGATCTGATGGTGCGTGTGAGGGTGAGGGATCTATTAGATGTGGATCTGATGGTGCGTGTGAGGGTGAGGGATCTATTAGATGTGGATCTGATGGTGCGTGTGAGGGTGAGGGATCTATTAGATGTGGATCTGATGGTGTGTGTGAGGGTGAGGGATCTATTAGATGTGGATCTGATGTTAGATGTTGAAGGACTAACAGGAGATCATGAGATAATCTCCAGAGGAGTGCAGCTCGTTCTCTCTCTCCTCCTCCTCCAGCTCCTCCTCCGCCACCGTCACTTCTTCATCCTCCTCCTCCTCGCCCTCCAGTGACATCACGCAGGTCTCCACGCCCTCGTCGTCCTCGGCCACCACGTCCTCCACGGCGTCCTGGATGACGAGCTCGTCGGAGGAGACGCTCCGTACGGCCACGCCCTCGTTCTCGCCGTCGTTCTCCCCGTCCGACAGCAGGACGGTCTCCTGCAGCTCCACCACGTACTCCTCACCACACATCCCACCGTCGTCTGAGAGAAAACCAGACGAATCAGACGAAACACGAAGAAACTAAATAAAGAATCTCACGATCAGTCGTACGTCAACCAACCGGAGCCGTGCAGGATGATCTTCGGCTCCTGGGAACGGAGAGCGAGTCTTGTCACATCTTCATCCATCATCTCTAATCCTCATCGGCCTCTGCAGATCTACAACCACAAAGAATCAACCAATCAGAGATCATCAGAGCTATTATGAACATCAGCCTCCGAGGGGGGTTCGTACCTGAAGATGTTCAGCTGACGGACTCCACCGTTCCACACACTGTTATCCATGCAGAGCGCACCGACTGTAGAACACACACACACACACACACACACACACCATTTCTTCACACAATTCACCTGCATATTACAGTCATGATCCAGAACGTTTAGAACCTAGGGTTCCTGCGATACCAGGATGTTACCAGCGGCTCCTTCAGCTTCTGTTTGCTGTGAGCTGGATCATCTACAGAGCATCCTGATGCTTACTGTTATTAAGTAGTAGTACTACCGTTATTACTATAATTATTATTACTGTTATTATTGTTGTTGTTGTTAATATTATTATCATTGTTATTCTTTTTTTATTACTATTATTATTGGTAGTAGTATTATTACTGTATTGTGCATTACGTGCTTGTATTTTATACCATCGGTTATTAATACCAAAAGTGGACACAATTTGGGACACAGCCGGAAATATTAATTGTTTTAGTGAATATAAATCTAAATCTACCTTAAAATCAGCACAAACAAAAGTGATTTTTAATCTAATATGACTGCTCTGATCGTTTATACGAAGACCCTGTCCTACCACTGCTGACAGCTCCAGTTTAAATCTCCTGGCTGTGCCTGAGGGGGGGAGGAAGGTCGACTGGGCTGCTCAGTTGCGACCTCTGCTGTCTGGTCGAGGCGCCTGCATTAGTGATGGATGATTTGTGGGGGGTATGTTCTGGCTCTCAGTGGCTGCTTCTTTAAACCGAGCTGTTCTTCACGTCTTTCTTCACTCACGTTGGAACAGGAACAGGGGCGGACCTTCCCTAAACTGTTGAACTGTTGCTGCAGTGTCAGAAGCATGCCATTACCTTTATTACACCTGTCAGTGACTGCTGTGGCTGAAACACATGAAGGTGCGTCCCAATACTGCTCTATACCGTGTACCTGCGATATAAATACACGGCTGTGTCGGTGATCGATACTAACCGGTATATCGTGCGGTTCGATACTCAGTTGATGATCATCATGCAGTTAGATTTCATGCTCGAGCTGGATGCACCACACTGCAGTTCTGAACCCTGATCGATCTGATCGATCTGATCTGAACATTCGGAGCTTTTGAATCTACCGACCTGACCGGATCTGATTAGCGCGCGCGCTCCCGTGGAACTCTTCCGCTCCATCCTCCACAGAACAAAAACCCTCCACGGGCGCCATGTTGGCTCGTGCATACGATCCGCGCCGAACATCAAAGGCGCTGCGACACGCACCCGAACCCCCCCCCCCCCCCCCCCCCCCCCCCCATCCGCCCCCCTCCGGGTGAACACAAGGCGGTGTCGGTGCCTCTCCTCCCCCGGTAAGGTGAGGCCTCACTGCGGCCTGCGAGCACCGAGCGAGCCGCGTGAGCCTCCCGCCCCCCTCCGCTCCCTCCGCCTGGTCCGATCATCCACCATAAAAACAGCAGCGCGAGACAGCAGATCAGGCGCATGCACGGTGAGCGCGAGCAGCCGTCAAACAATCACGCGCGCTCCGGGCCTTACCGTGAACCATGGACGCACCGCGACCTCCTCCTGCTGCTCCGGTTCCGCTTCTGCTCGGTGTTGTTCCGCAGGCCGCCGCGGCTCCCGGAGGCTCGCGCAGGAGGGAGGGGCCCAACACACACAGAGAGCTCGCGCTGCACCGAGCATGTACACACACACACACACACACACACACACATCCGTTACTATTATTATTATTATTGTTATATTATTATTATTTTTATTGTTTATTATTATTATTATTATTTTATTTGTATTACTATTTTTATTATTATTATTGTTTTATTTTTATTATTATTGTTATTTTAATAATGATTAATTATTATTATTATTTATTTTTATTATTGTTGTTTTGTTATTATTATATTACTATTATTATTTTTATTTTTATTATTATTATTATATTATTATTATTATTATTGTTATTAATATTATCATTATTGTTATTATTATTATTATTGTTTATTATTATTGTTTATTATATTATTATTATTTTTATTGTTTATTATTATTATTATTTTATTTGTATTACTATTTTTATTATTATTATTGTTTTATTTTTATTATTTTTGTTATTTTAATTATTATTAATTATTATTATAATTTATTATTATTATTGTTGTTTTGTTATTATATTACTATTATTATTTTTATTTTTATTATTATTATTATTATATTATTATTATTATTATTATTGTTATTATTATTATCATTATTGTTATTGTTATTATTATTATTATTGTTTATTATTATTGTTTATTATATTATTATTATTATTGTTTTGTTATTGTTATTGTTATTATTATTATTATTGTTTATTATTATATTATTATTATTGTTATTATCATTATTATTATTATTATTTATTATTATATTATTATTATTGTACTTATTATTATTGTTGTTATTATTATTATTATTTATTGTTATTGTTTATTATTATTATTATATTATTATTAATATTATTTTTGGGCGTTTTGTCACACCTGAATCTTAAAACAATACATTCAGATCAAAATAGTAATAAAACACGCCTCGCTATCAGCCAACCAGGCGCCTACACAGACACAGGATCTGCTGTGTGTCTGTAGGGGGAGGGATGATGGCTAGAACAGGGTTCCGTGTCCCTGGTGTAAGTGCGGCCTCTGCTGGTTGGTCGAGGCACCTGCACAAGGGGCGGCTGAGCACGGATGTCACTGTGTGGCTCTCCACATGCTTTGTGACCCCCGGTTCCTGGCAGGTGAAAAGAAGTGATCTCGGCTGTGTAGCCTAGCAGTTAAGGTGCTGGACTAGTAATCAAAGGGTCACTGGTTCAAGACACTGCCAGGTTGCCACTGTTGGGCCCCTGAGCAAGGCCCCTAACCCTCAATTGCTTAGACAGTACACTGTCACAGTACTGTAAGTCACTTTGGATAAAAGCGTCTGATAAAGGCTGTAAATGTAAATGCATGTAGGAGAGATGCGCAGCAGCCTGGGCCCTCCTCAATCCAGATCTAGATCAACTTCCCCTGGCAGTGACTACATTGGGTGGAAAAGGGAAAATGGCAATAATTAATTTAACAAAATAATAATAATGATGTTTCACTGTGACCCTGACCAGGATGAAGTGGTTACTGAAGAATGAATGATGATGAATTCTCTCTCCTCAATGTCTCCGCCTAGCGGTTGTGTGAGTAACTGCAGCGCTCTCACATTCACCGCTCTGCATGCTGCTCTACAATCAGCTCACACTTTAAATACTACACTTAGTTTGTAATTATTCATTCATTCATTGTCTGTTTAACCGCTGCTTTGTCCTGGTCAGGGTCGCGGATGACAGAAATGTAATCTGAATCTAAATGTTGCTGTAGATCTGTCAGTGTTCGGCTGTGTTGTGCAACACTGTAGTGGAATTTCAACAGCTGCTTGTGCAACAGCACCGACACCAGGGTGTAACTGTGCACTGTTAATCCAGTCACTGACACCACACACAGCACAGACTCAACTACTGACCACACTGTATTAAATAACACACAAGAACCTGAGTGATTTACTCAAGAACGATGTTCCTCCATACTGCACTGGTGTATTCTGTACTGGGACTGCTGGGCTCTGTTTGCTCTTATGGACCTTCAAACATCCAAAACACAGAGAACCTTTACACAGAGGTCACAGATACAGGTACCCACGTCCTTATTCTTTTACTGATTTAACTATAATGTGAACTGGATTTCTGTAAGCCGCTCTGGTTCAGAGCTTCTGATAAATGCTTTAAATGTAAATTTACAAAAAATAACTTTATTCAGTAAATAATCCCCCAATTAAACCTGAACATAATGAAATGCCACGGGTTCCTGCACAAAAATAAATATAATATTTTGGTTAATTCCAGAGGCACAGGACACGATTCCCACACAAACCAAACCTGTGTGTGATTATATTATATTATTTGGCAGGAACGTCTAACTATCCAATAAAATATGGAATGAGTTTTAAGTTCTGATGTGTTTGTTAGGAAGGTTTGAATAATGAAGGATGTCAAAATAAATCTCTTCACGTTGAAGCTTTTCTAATATTACAAGCGCTCTGATGACGTTGCTATATGTTTAATGCTACAAATGCTAAATGACACATATTTCCCCATAATCTACTGAACCATTAAGATTATCTTCACATCCTCAACACTTGTTTAACACGCTCACCTGTCGTATAGGCCAGCAGGGGGCGCAGACTGCAGTATGATGCACAGATGACCGACAGTCCTGGTTCCTTTAATCAGCACTTCAAGAGCAGTCTCTGCACCTCATTAATTATTAATATGCTGCAGCTGGAGGGATTCCTTTCAAAACCGGCATCATTTATCCAGTTGTCATGCCCTCTGGGAAACTTTTAGATTCGGCTTTTTTTGCCTTTATAAGGATGCTGCTCTAGATTGATCTCATAATACTGAGGATTCAGACAAATTTCTTTCAGCATTATGTCCCAACACTGGAAGAGATTTACATGTTCATGTGTGTGTGCGTGTGTGTGTTTGTGTGTGTGTGTGTGTGTGTGTGTAGTGTGTTATGACCAGTTAAAACAGATGTTTGTTGCTGGAAAGCTGCAACTGTTTGATGTTCGTGAGCTGCATGAGTTTGAGGAAGGGGCCATACCAGGGGCCATCAATATTCCATGTGAGATACACACACACACACACACACAAAAGGCAGTGTTTTTCCCGTCTCCAGTTTTCTGATAAATGTGACCTTGTTTATTTAGCACTGAATCTTGTCAGTTATTGTACTGGGTGTGTAGAGAAATTGATTTCTGATCCTCATTGGAGATGCGGTCCACCAGTTTTAGGGGCTTGTGACACAAACAACCAATGCTATGTGTGTGTGTGTGTGTGTGTGCAGTGTCGAAGCTGCAGCAGGCGTTCACACTGACCCCAGATCAGTTCACACAGCAGTTTGGAGTCCGGATGCCCGAGACACAGGACGCAGATGTAATACTGTACTGCCAGAGGGGGCGCCGCAGTCTCTCTGCCCTGCACACCTTATACAGTCTGGGGTACAAGAGGTAAACACAACAGCAAACAACACAGGAGCTAACGAGACTGTTAGAGAGTACAGGAACTCACCCGAGTCTCCAGGGTCTTTTAAAGTGTCGCCCGCAGGTGTCGTAATGAGGCACAGGAAAGCTTTAAAGTGTAGTTTTGAGAGAGAAATATACTTTCCATCCACCAGCGCCCCCTACCTGCCTGATGGAGTGGGCATGGCTGGTCGAGAAGTTACAGATATTGTGGACGCTTTGTTTTATGCTTCATGGTAGAAAATGGTCACTGTGTATTGGGCCCACCGCCTCCCTGACCAGGATAAAGCAGTGGTAAAGCAGATAATGAATGAATGAGTAATTTTGTGGTCATGGAATTACAGCATCAGGCCTCAATACTAGTGAGAAATTCTACAGAATATTTTGTTGAACATGCAATTCCACTCTCATCCACCAGGTGACGCCAAACATAAAACACAAATCACTGCCGTTCAAACCTTCACTTTATGAACTCTGTTAGTTGCCTCATGTTTTGGAATCTCACTAATAAAAGTGTTAATTATTGGAGCCTTTAAACAGATGAAACATGATGTTAATTATAATTCATGCTTTTATTCTCTCTCTTCTAGAGTAAGGCATTATTTGGGAGGATTCTCTGAATGGCTCCGATTTGAAACCCAGTGAAATCTGTGATCTGTTCCGGGATCAGTAAACGTGTGTTCATGCAGTGCAGCAGAAACTGATCCCAGAATTGTTTATTCATTACTGAATGGATCAGCTGGGACTCGGTGCTCAAGGTGCTGAAATCTGTATGTGGGGAAACATTTCAGACAGAACAGCTCAGCTGTAAACATCTGGATTACTATCATGTGCATTCATTTATTTCATTAGTTTTGTATTTTAATGATGTATTTGTTTGTAATGAGAAATCAGGTCTGATGCTGCTTGGTACAAATATTTTTCTCATAAAATAAAGGTTTTTGATTAAATTAATAAAACATGTTTGAGCTTTTATAATGTTCTCATTCATTTTAAACTGATAAATTCCTACAGATTTAATTATAAAATGTTTTACTTTATTTTCTGTTTAATAAGAAGCTGTTAAAAACATTAAAATCATACAAGAAGAAAAAGACCAGCTGCACCTGATTATTAAAGATGCACCAGGTCACTTTGGGACATTTTCAGATATAAAGACTCATGGTAGAAAAATATTCCTGCGACTCAGTTCTGATATAAAGTTTAGTTTTTATTAGTTGTAGGACACGTATTAATCTGATGACTGGTGCTCACTGCACACTCAGAACTATCAGTACGAGCTCACTTGCTGTTTCCAGGCTGGATGATAAAAAATGATTGTGTTGAATAACAAATGGGTTCACAAACTTGTTCCTGCAGCTGTAAGTGTCCTCACTCTATAATGATGACACATATTTTATATTTGAGTCTAGAAAAGTACAGAGGTGAATAATTTATTATTGATGATCAGCACTGGGTAGAAAATATGAAACTAAATATGCTGTGTAACCCCCAGTAACACCCCGTGTTAACAACCCAGTTACATAATACATCAGATTATTTATTTTTATTTATATTTACATTGTTTAAAACTTTACACAATATATAAATGTTAACATTATTTATATGCAGGAACTGGAGTCCAGCACTGGTTATGCAAAAAAGCTTTAAAGTTTAAAATCCAATCTGCTCAAAACCAGTTAAACAAAATAAAGACTCAAACTCACTGTTTAAAACCAGCTTAAACACTAATCTAACACCAAAACCAGCCCAAACACCAGCCCAAACACCAGCCCAAAACCCACCTTCCACCAGTCTAAACCTCTTTTAAAACTAGTCTAACATCCTCCTTAAAATAGGAGGATAGAGGAGGTGAGGATAGATGGAACGAGGGGAGATGGGACGAGGGGAGATGGGACGAGGATAGATGGGTAGAGGGATGAGGGGTAGGGGTGAGAGGTGTGGGAGGGATTGGAATGTGTACTTTTAAAGAAATAAAGTTCTGTGTACATTATATTCTGGCTACGGCGAGGTCTTCATGTTCAGGTACATGCCGTCCTCATCGTCCTCATCCTCGGGTGTGTGAGGGTCCTTCTGAAGCACTGACGGTTGGTGAGGACTCACGCTGGCGCACCTCAGTGTAACGTGAACCGGGTTACGGATCTTTCTTTTCTTCTACACAGCAGCAGAGAGAAAAGATTTCTTAGGTTACAGTGCTAATGTAGCTAACAACAACAGTAAAAACACAATTAGAATCTGATCCCTGTAAGAGTGTCTAAAAAAGTCAGGACGGGGGCGTGTTCCCCCCGTGTTCCCCCCTGTGTTCCATCAGTGTTCCCCCGTGTTCCCCCCTGTGTTCCATCAGTGTTCCCCCCTGTGTTCCATCAGTGTTCCCCCGTGTTCCCCCCTGTGTTCCATCAGTGTTCCCCCCGTGTTCCCCCCTGTGTTCCATCAGTGTTCCCCCGTGTTCCCCCCTGTGTTCCATCAGTGTTCCCCCCTGTGTTCCATCAGTGTTCCCCCCTGTGTTCCATCAGTGTTCCCCCCATGTTCCCCCCGTGTTCCCCCCTGTGTTCCATCAGTGTTCCCCCCTGTGTTCCATCAGTGTTCCCCCCATGTTCCCCCCGTGTTCCCCCCTGTGTTCCCCCCATGTTCCCCCCTGTGTTCCCCCTGTGTTCCCCCCCTGTGTTCCATCAGTGTTCCTATTAATTTCTACTTTTTAATGCGTGAGGAACTGACGACACGAATGGTTGCAGGTTCGTGAGTGGAATTTTTCTCCACATCAAGTGTTTAAAATGAATGAATATTTACACGTGACTTAAATCCACCTCTAATCGGCTCAAAAAAACTAACGAGGGTTTGGATTTAAACCCTGCTGAGATGCTCTGAATGTCATGTGACTATGTGAATTTCACTCATAGCGTCTTTGACTCATTAGTGTCGTGGCTCCAGTGGTTCCAGTGGTTTCAGGGGTTCCAGTGGTTTCAGTGGTTTCAGTGGTTCTAGTGGCTGATGAGGATTAATGGTTCTATTAAGTAGAAGAATAATGAATTTGTTTACCTTCTTACAAGCCAGTGCGATGCCGATCAAGAGCAGAATGATGAGTCCAGCCACACCACAGCTGATGTAGATCCACGTCATCATGGACGAACCTGAGAGAAACAAACACGTCGATTTGTTTTATTCTTCTAATGAGGAGAGAAACAAAACCACTGAAACTCGTTCATATTAAATATCGAACAAAACTAACAGCAGTGCAACAGCCCGGCCTGGTGGGGGCGCTCTACAGAGACGTTTATTTAGTCTGGAGAATCTGCTGGAAACAAAAATCTGCCAAACAGACACAATGAACGAAGGGATTCGAACCCATTTCCCTCCACTTCTGACCAGTCCTTCATTTAAAGCCCCGTGTGTCTGACCCTGATACTGTAACATCAGCTCTTCTGAACTGTGGGAAATTCCAGTTAAACCATCACGTGACTCTCTGAAGCAGGTTATGAGTCTCTGTGGTCAGGAAGTGTGAACTGGTGCAAAACCACCGCAGAGTTCAGCACGGCCGAGACACTCGACGGTCTGGACGCTCAGAGACGTTTCCGTACACACTGGTTATGTACTGATGGTCTCTTATAAACCAGAGCTCCTCTAAATCTGGGGTTTAACCAACCACTGGTCCACAGACCTACACAGAAAAACCCAGTGAGGTCTTACTGGGCCAGTAACTGTAACCCTGAATCAGATGTGATGTAACTGGGTCAGACCTCATGATGCAGGGTTACATTATAATGTAAACATGATGACATAAAGACCAGGGTGATACAGGTGGTGGAACATCATGTCGTGTTTTATGATCAGGAAGCTTTTTGTGGGCGCCCAGGTGGTACAGCGGGATTTTTTATCAGAGTTTGAATCTCAGCTCTGCGACCGGTCGGCTGGGCACCTTCTAACAAACACAATCAGCCACTAGTCTGCCGGGTGGGAAAAGACGGGACTAAAAAGTGGGCGGGGTCTTGGTGGCTGTATAAGGACCCTGGTTAGTGGGCCGAGGCGCCTGTACAGAAGTGGAGGAACGTGGAGATCAGCGTGTGACTCTCCGTGAGCGAGACCGACCTCACGCACCGATCCACCAGTACTGGGGGATAAGAACAGTAACAGTAATATTCAGATGGGGGGTGAATACTTTTTCACACTGGCTCTGCGTGAGCTGTTGATTGATTGTTCAGCGTTTCTACACGCTGGTTCTCTCTGGCGTGTCTGTGGTGGCTCGCTGGTTCCTGGTTTATCAGTGTGGATCCTCTTTTAGGTTCTAACTCGTGCTTTTCACTGTGCATTGTTTGCAGTCATCTAATCTGATCACTATACCACCAAAAGTATGTGGACACCTGAGCATGAGCTTGTTGGACACACCATTCTGGGACCATGAACATTAATACTAGTTGCTTATTTATGGCTATAACAGCCTCCACTCTCTCAGTGAGAATTTGGGCCCATTCTGTTAAAAGAGGATGTGTGAAGTCAGGCGTTGATGTTGGATGAGAAGGCATTCTAATTCATCCCAAAGTTGTTTAGTGTGATTGAGGTCAGGACTCAAACCTGTCCAAACACAACTGGGTGCAGGGGTGCTGAACCTGTGCAGTTCTGATTATGCCAGTTATGCTCTCAAGGACTTCTGGCTGCTGATGGCTGCAGCATCATGGGGATTGAAGTGAAATCTGTATCTGTGGATTTCTTTATGTTCAGAACTCAGGTGGACGGGGATGCTGTGCTTACCTGACAGTGGGGTCGGTTCTTTCCCGGTCAGTTCCAGGTGGACGCGCCCCTCCAGACTCCCGCTGGGAAACGCTGTTATTTTGCAGCAGTACATCCCGAAATCTTCCTCCTGCACCCGGGTCAGGGTGAGAGTGTGGTAGTCCTGGATCCTCACCCGGTCCCTATAGGGCTCGTTCACGGTGAGTCTGTGAGTGGAACTGAACACCACGATGCTGGAAGAGTCATTACAGCGAGTCCACTCGGACTGAACCACGGTGGAATTGCCCTGAACTCTACAGGTGAGAGACGCCGACTGATTGAGACGGACCTGCACCGGCTGACACGTGACATCATCACCCGCCACGCCTAGAAATAGAGGAGACGACGACGTTACTGAATTATAAACTGTTACGTTACATGTACAAGGAATTTCTGAGCACACTCACACACACACACACACACACACACTCACACACACACACTCACACACACACACTCACACACACACACTCACACACACACACTCACACACACACTCACACACTCACACACACACACACTCACACACACACACTCACACACACACACACTCACACACACACACTCACACTCACACACACACACACACACACACACACACACACACACAGTGTAGTAAAATGTTCTGCACATTCATCTAATTACAAATGTAGGATCTATCATTTAAAACGTTCATAAAAACAAAACACGTCCCCTCTCTAACCCGACACTTTAGAATAAAATATCAGAGTAAAATCAGTCAGAAATGCTTTGATCCTGCAGCGTTCAGTAACTCCAAATCACATCTGTGTTTTTAATCTTTATTTTATATCAGAAATGTAGAATAATGTGGTTCAAATCCCCTCAGTCCTGTTACCCTCACATATTCATCCTTCTGATCATAAACATGTGAGAATATTCTCATCAATCAGCTCACATTTATAACAGAAATGTTCAACATCTGTATCTACTGAAGCTCATGGGAGGAGCATTAGTAGGTTCTCCCTTGTATGTTTGGTAATATTGTAACTCTGACTGAGAAGATTCGTCTTTACGGTTATTCCTGTTACCAAAATTGATTCTTAGTTATTATTAGTTTGTAAATCACTAGACTGTACACAGTGTTCTCGTACTTTAGCATGTTCTCTATGCTGCTGTATTTCATGTATTTACTACAGAAAATCTAGGTTAAAACCTCGGTCCTGTTACTGTCAGTCCTGTTACTCGTGTACTCTCATCTTCCACTTAGAAACCTTGTAAAATGACACAAAGGTGCCTGAGATTCGAACAAAACACATTCTGAGTAGTGAAGTGAGTGTAACTAGATTTAGTGCTGAACAAAGATAAAATATAAAGTTTCATTTCGTTTTATCCAGTTACTGCATGCACATGGAGGTGGAACAGATCAGATATCTGTGCAGATCAGGAATATAGTATTAAATATTGTATATAGTATTAAAACTGTTATATATAGAATATAGCAGAAAAGCAACATGTGTACAGGTGTGTAAATAAGTGTAACGTTGTACATTGTGTGTGTAACACAGTGAGGAGGTTTGATGATGAGTTTAAATGTCGATGTATTTTATATATAATATAGATGTATCTAGACGTGAACACTAGAGTTAAATGCTCTATCACAGCGTATCACAGCTTGTTTGGAAGTTGATTTTTGGAGCTGAGGGGGTTAAAGGTCTTAGTTAAAGACCCAACAGTGGCTGCTTAGCAGATCTAAAATTCAAACCCACAACCTTTTGATTGGCTGACCTGCCATGATGCGTGATGTTTGCTTTCCTGCTGAGTTCAGCTACCAGCTACCAACAATAAAACATCTCTGATCGGTTCATACACGAGGCAACCAATAGAGTCCCTGATAGGACAAATTACAGCAGCAGCTCAGAAAAACTGTAAATTTACTGAATATTTGAATGTAAACTCTTTAAACCCATGATAGTTTAAAGCTCGTCTGACTGTGGACAGTCCGGTCTGTGTTCTAACTGCTTCTAACTGTACAAGAACACTCAGGT
Organism: Trichomycterus rosablanca; assembly: GCF_030014385.1. NCBI lineage: Eukaryota > Metazoa > Chordata > Actinopteri > Siluriformes > Trichomycteridae > Trichomycterus > Trichomycterus rosablanca. The sequence continues at coordinate 17,969,523 of NC_086013.1, forward strand.
GAGGAACCGACGTGATCACGCTCAGAAATCACATTCCCTTCTGTTTATTGAATTCATCACATTTTAAAGTGTTTCAATCCTGGTGAGTAAAAACACGAAGGTAAAAAATAATAACAGAGCGCCGAGTCGCTTCATCTGAGTCTCATCACACAGTGGTTCAGTTTAGTCCTCGTCATCGTCACACTTCAAACAACACGAATATTTTTCATTTCATTTCTGAACAAATTCTTCATGATTTAATCTTTCACTGATTTATCTGTTTAATAATAATAATAATAATAATAATAATAACCTCAAAACATCAAGCAGAGAAAATAAAACTCACTTGAACTCATGAAAGTGCACATTAATAGTTGTGTGATCCCTGTTTTATCTTTTACTGTTATGTAAATAATAAAGTTCACACAGGTGAAATAAGTAAAGTGATTTTATAGAAGGAATTTTATTACCTGACCAGAAGATGAAGATGAAGCTGAAGCTGAAGCTGAAGGACGCCCTCAGCCTCCGTCTGATCTTCATGGTGTCACTCGCTTCTGATGTGGAAGTGATGACAGGAAGTTAATGTCAAAGAAACACACACACACACAGGATGTAGAAATGTAAACGCTGAACTGATTCTACTTCCTGTTGAGGTCCTGAAACACTCAGTGCACCTGATTCTCACTTACATGTGATATTTCAGCTCTGATTATGATTTAGGTGGGTAGCACTGTCGCCTGGGTTCGATTCCCTAGACAGACAGCCAGGGTCCTTCCTGTGTGAGTTTGCATGTTCTCCCCTTGTCCATGTGGGTTTCCTTCCACAGCTACTAGAAATTACACTCACCGTGTGTGTGTGTGTGTGTGTGTGTGCCCTGTGATGGACGGGCGCCCTGCCCAGGGTGTTTCTGGCCTTTCGCCCAAATAATCAGACCCACTGCAACCCTGACCAGAATAAAGCAGAGGTAAAACTGACAGTGAATAAATCTGATTTGTAAATATTAGTTTTATAGTTTTATTTTTATTTATTAAGTTTAAACTTCTGAAATGAACTCATTTGCACAGAATTCCATTTTTCTGATGTGAGGAAATATTTCAGTTGTTTGTTTTCTCATGGTCAGTATGATCAGGGTTCCTGGACTGAGGTACTGATGTGCACAGGTGAAGTTCAGGCTGATTTACAAGTCATGATGTGGCTCCATCTCCTGGGCATCTTCTGCATCATGTTCAGTTCCTGCTTTGTGCCCAATATTTAGGTGAAAATTGACCCACCGCGGCCCTGACCCTGATACAGGGGTTGATAAAAAGAAATCAATATTTTAAATGTGATTGTTTCAATTTTCACTGAAGAGATAAACAGAAATAATAATAATAATAATAAATTATTAATAATAATAATAATCATAAATTATTAATAACAATTATAATAATAATATTAAATTAATAATATTAATATTAATAATGATAATAATAATAATAGACTAATAATGGTATTAACTTAATAATAATAATAGTAATAAATTAATACTAATAATAAAAATAATAAAAACAATAATAAATTAATAATAGTATTAAAATAATAATAATAATAATAATATAATAATAATAATAATAATGCATTATTAATAATAATACTAAATTAATAATAATATTAAATAATAATAATAATAAGCTGTGAGGGTGAGCAGTGGGCGGGGTTTAGCTGTGAGCGTGATTGAGCTGCTCTGACGTCGGAGAATTCCATCAAAATTCAACAGAGTGACGTCACAATGGCTGTAGACTATATAAAGGCAGCGTCCGAGCGCTGGAGCTCAGTGTGAGTTTGGAGTTAGAAGAGAGAGCATCTGAACCATGGCTTGTCTCTTGCGATTTTGGTCCCGCCTGAGGACACCGAGGCCCGGGGACCCTGAGCACCCCGAGGTGGAGAAGAACCAACCGGGGAAACCAAAGAAAGATGGAAAAAGGTGGAAGCTTAAAAGCTTGAGGAAGATTTTTAGGAGGAAGAAGAAGGTGACCGGCGAAGGTGAAGAGGCAGCAGCAGCTGAAGATCATCGGAGCCTCATCCAGCCGGAACACGAGGCTGATGATGCCCACCAGGGAACCGGGAACCTGGAGGTGGAGACCCATGACGAGGTCGTTAAAGGTCTGGATGGATCTAGAGATCATCTTCTGGGTAAGTGAAGCCATCAAACAGCAGATACTGTGATAGAGCTCCCGGGGGTCCCGAACCACCCCAACCATCATCTATTACCGGCCGCACAGGAAGAATCATTAGAGACGCTACAAGAGCCACCACATCTCCAACACTCCTCTGGTGTTATTGTCCCCGATCACCACTAGGTGGCAGCAGCGTCTCATTACAGATTCACACTGACTTTCTGTTCCATAAATTCTTATAATTTTCCTTCATGTTGAGCAGAATATGAGACCCTGAAGGTGTTGGAGACCAAGTCTGAGCACCTTAGAAAACGCATAAAGTTCCTCCTGGAAAAAAATGAGAAACAGATTGAGCTCAAATCAGTGAGAGCTGAAGTTGAAACCCTTCAGAAGAAAAAAAGGGTGAGGAGAGGAACAAGAGGACGTGGACGTAAAATCCACTACAGGAAGAGGGAGGAAGAAGAACCGGAGACAGGGGATGTTAGACAGCCCCAAACTGGTGAAGCTGGGGAAGAAACCCAGCAGGTGATGAAGGTGGAGGAAGAAAAAAAGGTGATGGACGTGGTGATGGAGACTGAAGAGGCTGAGGCTGAGGCCTGTTATGAGCAACCTCTGGGTGAGTTCTGATCACATGATCATGATGATCATCAACTTCAATCGTGCTGCTGCTAATACAAAACTAATGATATTTAAACACTTCCAGCAGAAGAGTCCAGAGTGAAGTTCTTGGATGAAGCCAAAGATGAAAGTCTTCAGAAGAAGAAGAGGGTGAGGAGAGGAACAAGAGGACGTGGACGTAAAATCCACTACAGGAAGAGGGAGGAAGAAGAACCGGAGACAGGGGATGTTAGACAGCCCCAAACTGGTGAAGCTGGAGAAGAAACCCAGCAGATCATGAAGGTGGAGGAAGAAAAAAAGGTGATGGACATGGTGATGGAGACTGAAGAGGCTGAGGCTGAGGCCTGTTATGAGCAACCTCTGGGTGAGTTCTGATCACATGATCATGATGATCATCAACTTCAATCCTGCTGCTGCTAATACAAAACTAATGATATTTAAACACTTCCAGCAGAAGAGTCCAGAGTGAAGCTCTTGGATGAAGCCAAGGATGAAAGTCTTCAGAAGAAGAAGAGGGTGAGGAGAGGAACAAGAGGACGTGGACGTAAAATCCACTACAGGAAGAGGGAGGAAGAAGAACCGGAGACAGGGGATGTTAGACAGCCCCAAACTGGTGAAGCTGGGGAAGAAACCCAGCAGATCATGAAGGTGGAGGAAGAGAAAAAGGTGATGGACGTGGTGATGGAGACTGAAGAGGCTGAGGCCTGTTATGAGCAACCTCTGGGTGAGTTCTGATCACATGATCATGATGATCATCAACTTCAATCCTGCTGCTGCTAATACAAAACTAATGATATTTAAACACTTCCAGCAGAAGAGTCCAGAGTGAAGTTCTTGGATGAAGCCAAGGACGAAGGTCTTCAGAAGAAGAAGAAGGTGAAGAGAGGAACAAGAGGACGTGGACAAAAAATCCACTACAGGAAGAGGGAGGAAGAAGAACCGGAGACAGGGGATGTTAGACAGCCCCAAACTGGTGAAGCTGGGGAAAAAACCCAGCAGATCATGAAGGTGGAGGAAGAAAAAAAGGTGATGGACGTGGTGATGGAGACTGAAGAGGCTGAGGCCTGTTATGAGCAACCTCTGGGTGAGTTCTGATCACATCAGTAGATCATCATCATCATCAATCCTGCTGCTGCTAATACAAAACTGTTGGTATTTAAACACTTTCAGCAGAAGCAAAAACCACCTACTGGTATGGTGCAGGAACTAACCACTGGTATCACCAGCATTACCAGCAGCCGTATTACCAGCAGCCCCCTCCAGCCACATACTGGTATGGACAGATAGACACAGGTGCAGGAACCAACCACTGGTGCCATCAGTATTACCAGCAGCCGTATTACCAGCAGCCCCCTCCAGCCACATACTGGTATGGACAAATGGACACAGGTAAAGGAACTACTTACTGGTACAACCACGACCAGCAGCACCCCCAAGCCACATACTGGTATGGACCAGAAAACAGTGGAAACCAGTGGTGCCAGTGGTAAATAACCAGGAGCTCCCAGAGACCGTGAGGAGGAGAAACATCTGAACACCAGCAGCACCGAAACATCTGAAATAAATTCAAATAAAAGCAAATAAATACAAACACACCTGCTGCAGGAGTTTATTTCAGTCATCTACTAAATCATCTACAGGAAAATACTCAAGTTACCAGGATTAAGGATCAAACCCGGGTTCCTGGAGCTGTACTCATTCAAATGAAGCGTCTGAACTTTAGATTTAAGCTTCAAAACTCATAAAGAAGATAAAAAACTAAAAGCCTGAAGGTTCTAACAGTGAGACTTTATTGATTCTTTTGATTCTGAACTGATTGATGATGGTAATAAAAGATTAAACAGCAGTTTGTGTTTCCAGCAGCTCCGATTCACTCGGACATCAAAAAGTTGAAAGAAATCAAAATCATCTTCAGTTCTGCATCATCAGTTTGTTTTGTTTGATTTGAACAGATTTTTCTAACAAATAAAAGAACAAAAAGTTTTACATTCACACACAGAATCAGAAACACAAAAGAAGAGCTGCTGAGTTTAATTCTGCTCTGAATCTTTGGTGTGACTGAATCGTCTCGTTATAATAAAATCATCACAATAACAGAAACCAGACGAGAAGATAAACCAACACAAAAGCAAAATAAAGAAAAATTTAATCAGCCATAAAATCTAAACAGTGAAATAATGATTTATTCATTAATTACTTTTTCCTTTCATTCATTTTTAATTCAAGCTGAAACGTCTAAAAAGTAAGAAATGAACATTTACAGCATTTGGAGACAATGTAGGGGCCTCGCTCAGGGGCCCAACAGTGGCAACCTGGCAGTACTGAGGCTTGAATCAACGACCTTCCGATTAGCCTTTCTGAAATGAAGGAGGATTTTTAATCAGGAGGTGATTTAATGATTTGATTGATTTTTGATCTGATAATCTGATCAGATCAGAACCTGCACACAGAGGACGAGGACGGAGCCGAATCACCTCCAAACTCCACCAACATCCTGCAAACGTTTACAGAATCAATTACTGCTCATGAAACACCAATCCAGATCAGATCAGGATGACCTGATGGGATTAATAACTGGAACTAATGGGAGTGTTGGGTACAGATGATCAGTTTTGTGATATGTTGCTGCTTTTCCTTTGTCAGTTCAGTTCTAATTATTTGTTGGTTATTCCATGTTTTGTAGCTATAGATGAGATGTGTGTGATCTATAGATTTCTCACTGGGATCTTATCCAACAGGGTGTAATAAATAATAAAAACCTCACAGCAAGAAGGTCCTGGGTTCGATCCCCAGGTGGGGCGGTCCAGGTGGAGTTTGCATGTTCTCCCCGTGTCTGCGTGGGTTTACTCCGGAGCTATGTTTTTATCCCACAGTCCAAAGACATGCAAGTGAGGTGAACTGGAGACTTTACATTGTCCATAAGTGTGTTTGATATAAACTTGTGAACTGATGAACCTTGTGATTAAATGTTCTGTACACTGGCTAATATCAAATTACATTTTCATTTCATTTAAATCCTAATAAATGAATTGGAGATACAGATCAATGGCTCTATCGACATGTGCTGCCTATAGTTTATAATAATATATAGATCGAGACAGCCCCGGTTCTGGACTGCTTTGCTTGGGGGGGCAGTAAAACCTAATGAGGGGGCATGTTGATAGTCATGTTTTTGAAGCCAGAAATATATTCAAGGCTTGATTTGTGCATGAATGATGACAGCCAAGCTATTGATACTGGCTTAAAGTGATGTATGAGGTAAAGAAATAAAAATGTTTTCGAACTTAAACTTAAAACCCAATGATTAAAAAATACATGTTGATTATGTAAATGGAGAAAAAAGATGATCTAATTGTATTTCATTTTAATACGCCCCCTTAATTAAATTGCCATTACTAATAGAACAACTCTATTTCTTGAAAGGCTTTAATACAAATTTAAGTCAAAGCTGACAAATGTACCTACACACAGACTGAGAATATTCAAACGTGGAAATAGGAATGAGTGAGAATATTTATATTATTGGGAAATTAAAATATAAAGAAAACAAAAGAATACTAATTCTGTAAAAAAAAAGTGTTTACCAGTATACCTGCCTCTCGCTCACACTAACAGAACATATACTGCCCAACTGAACTGTTTGGGGCAGTCTGCCGATTTTTATATGACTCAAAGAGCCAATCAGGAATAAGCAAGGAAATATCTTCACACTGTAAAACAAAATGCATTTTTGTGATTGGTTCAGAGATCATTTTAAAAATAGCCGTTGCTTGCATTGTGCTTGGGGGGGCAAAGACACAATTTGGGGGGACAATGCCCCCCTCAGCCCCCCCCTAGCGCCGGCCCTGGATCGAGACGTTATCTTATGCAAATTAGGTGCCTACGTCATTTAGAGACTTCTAGGACAGCCAATAGCTGCTTCCCTTACTGAGGAGTTAAAGGTGCATGATGAGTGCAGTTACAGGAACAGAGTCAGTGTACCGAGGTGGAAGTGAGTTTATTTGTACGCAGGCGAACACACACAAGGTAAAAAAGTCTTAAACTATAAAGAAAAAAGGAAATGGAGGTTTTCGGTGTTCCGACCCCACCGATGGAGCAGTAATGGCGGGACATGAGTAGCACATGGACTGTAACAGAGGACTGTGCTTAAACTACTGAAACATTCTCTCATGGCTTCACACTCACAGCTCCTCTATCTTTGGCAGATACAAGCTCCAAGAGAAGATCCAGGTGAGTCCAGCATTCTGTCACTGAGCTCAAACTACTGTTAAAGCCTGTGATGATGCTCATAGTGATGTTGAGTGTTGAGTGATGTTTAACCTACATACAGCATCCACATACAGGCCGCTCCTACCAGCTAGCTCAGCTTCAGCTAGAGCCATGGCGAGTGATATCCCAGTCCCATATCCCAGTCCCATACTCCACCCAGAGGAGGACCCAGGAGGACACACACACACACACACTGTAAGAGAAACTCAGGAAGATCTTGAGGACAGTGCATATGCACACACAGAACTGACACTGGAGCACAAACACGTGTGTACCAACAAAAAGCTTTAATAAGCTCATGCCCAGCACACCACTGAGAAAACACCAACACAAACTGTATGGCTATGGGAGGTGATGGGTTACTGCACCCTTGTAAGCAGATACAAGAACAAATCTCACCACGGAAGTTCTATGTTGTAGACTGAAGATCCCAGGTGAAGAAGGTGGCCGGTGAAGCAGCAGCAGCTGAAAATCAGAACTGGATCCTGGATTGGTAATTTTTGTAAATTCTAGTTTTTTTAAATGTATTGTTCATAACACTAGAGAGTTTTGCACCTTAATTTCATTCTACCTGGTATAATGACAATAAAGAGATTCTGATTCTGAAGAGGAAGCTTCTGAAAATCATCGGAGCTTCATGCTGCCGGAAAACAAGGCTGATGATGCCCACCAGGAAACCATGAACCTGCAGGTGGAGACCGAGGACGTTAATGGTCTGGATGGATGTGAAGATCATGGTCTGGGTAAGTGAAGCCATCAAACAGCACATACTGGCACCGGCCTGTGGGTCATTTATTACCGGCCACATGGAAAATATAAATCATTAGAGACGCTACAACACTCTTCTGGTGTTATTGTTCCCGATCACCACTAGGATGCAGGAGATGGAGGTAATGGAAGAGTCAACGGTGACACAGACTCACTCCACCTACTGGTATGGTGTGATGAAGGAGGTAAAGGAGATAAAGACAGAGGATGTCTGAGAGATTGTGAAGTTTCTTCTGGATAAAATAGAGCAACAGATCAAATCCCAAATGCTGAGGACAGCTGGGGATGGAACCCAGCATTAGATGGAAGAAATCAAGGTGGAGACTAAAGAGGCTGAGGCCAGTTATGAGCAACCTCTAGGTGAGTACTAATCACATCAATCCTGCTGCTGCTGCTAACACAAAACTAATGATATTTAAACACTTCCAGCAGAAAAACTCCAGAATGAAGCTCCTGGATGAAGCAGAGAATCAAACCCTTCAGAAGAAGAAGAGGGTGAGAAGAGGAACAAGCTGAGGGTGAAACCCAGCAGAATATGGAGGAGATGAAGGTGATGGACATGGTGGACGTTACATCAGAGGACACATAAAAGCTAAACGTCATCCTGGAGGAGACTGAGGCCAGTAACGAGCAACCTCTGGGTGAGTTCTGATCACATAATAATGATCAACATCAATCGTGCTGCTGCTAATACAAAACTAATGATATTTAAACACTTCCAGCAGAAGAGTCCAGAGTGAAGCTCTTGGATGAAGCCAAGGATGAAAGTCTTCAGAAGAAGAAGAGGGTGAAGAGAGGAACAAGAGGACGTGGACGTAAAATCCACTATAAAAAGAAGGAAGAAGGAAAACCAGAGGCAGAGGGTTTTGGAGAGCAGATCGAGCTCCAAATGATGATGACATCTGAGGATGACACCCAGCAGGAGATCGAGGTGATCACGGAGATGTGGGAGCTCAAAGTTACTGAAGAAATCAAGGAGATGGAGGAGATAACAGTGGAGACTGAAGAGGCTGAGGCATGCAGTGAGCAACCTCTGGGTGAGTTCTGATCACATCAGTAGATCATGATGATCAACATCAATCCTGCTGCTGCTGCTAATACAAAACTGATAATATTTCCAGTCCAGAGTGAAGCTCCTGGATGAAGTAAAGAATGAAACCCTGCAGAAGAAGAAGAGGGTGAGAAGAGAGAGGAACATGAGGACAGCTCCAAATGCTGATGACAGCTGAGGGTGAAACCCAGCAGGAGATGATGTGATCAAGAAGATGGAAGAAATCATAGAGATGGAGGAGATAACAGTGGAGACAGAAGAGGCTGAGGCCTGTAATGAGCAACCACATCAGTAGATCATGATCATCATCAACATCAATCCTGCTGCTAACACAAAACACTTTCAGCAGAACAAGAAGCCACCTTCTGGTATGGGCAGAGGAACACTGATGCAGGACCCAACTACTGCTACCAATATTAGCAGCAGCACCCACAACAAGCCACCTACTGGTATGTGGAGAGCAATGCTGTTGGAGGAAGCTGGTATGGACCAAAATGCAGGGGTAAATAACCTGGAGCTCCCAGAGACCGTGAGGAGAAGAAACATTTGAACACCAGCAGCACCAAAATAAATTTAAATAAAAGCATTTAAAATACAAACACACCTGCTGCAGGAGTTTATTTCAGTCATCTACTAAATCATCTAGATCCTGGGTTTGTTCCCCAGGTGGGGTGGTCTGGGTCCTTTCTGTGTGGAGTTTGCATGTTCTCCCCGTGTCTGTGTGGGTTTCCTCCGGGTGCTCCGGTTTCCTCCCACAGTACAGAGGCGTGTAAGTGAGGTGAACTGGAGACACTAAATTATTCATGTGTCTGATATTAAACCTGAACTGTAACCAACATATAAAACATCACGTTAAAATTCTAATAAATAAACAAACAAACAGGAAAATACTCAAGTTATCAGGATTAAGGATCAAACCCGGGTTCCTGGAGCTGTTCTCATTCAAATGAAGCGTCTGAACTTTAGATTTAAGCTTCAAAAACTCATAAAGAAGATAAAAAACTAAAAGATTTACAACACACACACACTCTCTCACACACACACACACACTGTATATTAATGATTTTACACTGATTGTCGTTTTTGATTGGACGAGCACTTTCACTCCCTTTAGAACATTTGGTCCGCTGCTCCTGATTGGCTGAGAGTTATAAAGGTGAAAGGTCAGAGGGCAGTAGAGGTCTGTTTTTTTAAGCCGCGCCGCTGTGCCAACGTGGAACAACCGATGGGGTCCAACACCGTAGAGACCTTACTGTTCAACGCCAAATACGTGGCTGCCATCGCTTCCTACAAAACACCACACACACACACACACACACACACACACACACACACACACACACACACACACACACACACACACACACACACGGGTGAAAGATGAATGAACAACATGTTTTCCAGTCTTTTGTTGTTAACCTCGAGGTTCTTGCTGTACATGGCTTTGGTTCTGCGATTATGATTTTGACATCAGACTTCAGGTAGTAAATTTCATCAGTTGGATTTGGCCACACAAAGGAATTTCTGTTTCAGTTGTGTAGCATGCAGCTAACTTGCACCTCATCTCCTACAGACAGCAGTACCTGCCCGACGCATGGCAGGTCATCGTACTCGACAATAACAAAATCTCAGGGACCACTTCATCAAAAACATCATTATTAATATTCATTGTAATTACTAGAATGGAAAAAAGTGGTTTTAATATTTAAAAATAATTTTAAAACATTATAAAGTCAGTATAACAATGTCATTGTCAATTTAGTGCAACAGCGAAATTCTGTTGTACTGAATGACAGAAATTTTACTTTGGCACATTTTACAGTTATCCCAGTGGTTAGCAAATGCTAACATTGACCTTAGCTCAAAGACATTTCTACACATATTCACATTTAAATGTTAATAACCTTGTTTGTTTACAAGAGTAACCGTAATATTAGGTTTTCTGTGTTGTACTGAATGACACTCAGTTTTGTTCTTTAATGTACTGTGTCAGTAAAAAGACATTTTTATCAGATAAAGTTAAAATGCATTGACCTCGTGTGTGTGCTGAAGGGTCCCCAGGAGTCTTTTGTTGTTATAATTGGTCACATGACTGCAGTAGCTTGATCGCATATTAAAATAAGGCTTTTTATTAACGTTGTACTGAATGACAACTGAAGATCGGGAAAATGGGGACTGAAAGTATCCTGAATATTATTAATATTAAAAAACACATCTGATTGAATATTATTTAATATGTCACACATGACATTTGTACAAGTATGCCAAAGCAGTACATTTTAAGTTTTACTTAAGATTAATTAGTTTTTTCTTAATGTTTTATTACTTAAAGAGGTAGGGGGACCGTTGCACTGAATGACATTTTGGGGGTTTCAAGGGTTATTTTTTCAAAAATCATACATTTTCTGTAAAAATTACTTTAGGTTTCAGTAAAGATGTACAAATGGAGTAGATTGAAGGTAAATCCACTTATATTAATATAATTGTATATTATTTATCAAGTGGGGACACTAAGAAGTTACATCTCGTCTTTGACCCACACACACACACACACACACACACACACACACACAAAGATAAACATGATAAAACAATTTAAAAAGAAGGAATTTTAAACACAAACTGACCAAAATAATGTTTTGTAAATGTTGAAAATGTTATGTAAATGACGTATATGAGTAAACCCCACAATTACATCTCTTATTACATCAGAATGATTAAGCTGTTCTTATTGTTGTATTAGTGCTATAGTAGCACTGTCGCCTCACTGCAAGAAGGTCCTGGGTTCGATCCCCAGGTGGGGCGGTCCAGTTCCTTTCTGTGTGGAGTTTGCATGTTCTCCCCATGTCTGCGTGGGTTTACTCCAGGTGCTCCTGTTTCCTCCCACAGTCCAAAGACATGCAAGTGAGGTGAACTGGAGACACTAAATTGTCCATGACTGTGTTGGATGTAACCTTGTGACCTGATACACCTTGTGTAATGAGTAACGACCGTTCCTGTCATGACTGTAACCACAGTGTAAAACATCACGTTACATCCTAATAAACAAACAAACATTAGTGCTATATAATGATTATTATGATGAGATTATTAATGATATATATTATAAGTGTGTGTTGAGTCTCGTACCTTAACGAGCTGCGGTGCGTCGTGGCGGTTGAGCTGGTATTTGGGGAGCTGGTCTTTGTGGACGATCCAGGGGTGATGAAGGACCTGAGAGGAGGTCAGTCTCTTATGAGGATCCACATGGAGCATCCTGGACACCAGATCCTAAACACACACACAGCTCAGAGGTCAGAGGTCACACACGCATCTCAAACACCAAACTGTAGTGTAGTAATGTAACTGTGGGAACCTTGGCTTCGTTTGAGACGGAGTTCCAGTATCCACCAGTCAGGCATAATTTACCACTGCTGACCCGAGCCAGGATCTCCTCAACCGTATCATCAGGACCGTTAGCAAACGGGGTGAATCTACACACACACACACACACACACACACACAATATTAAATCAGTTCAATCACACATAATTAGGATCTATACTATTCATTCCAATTGATTGATTGAGTACTTTAATAATCCCCAAAGGAAAATTGTGGTGTCGCAGCAGCAATAACAATTATTACAAAAAACATCACACAATGACATTACAATGAGGTAAATGAAAGAATAAAAAATATTAAGACAAATGTAAATACCAGTAAGATATAATTTAATTTAATCCAGCCACTTTTTGGACCCTGAGCAGGGTCCCTAACCCTCTCAGCTCCAGCTCCATCATCTGTACTAATCTTCTGGTAGACTACTGAAAAAGAATTAAACAATACATGAATGTCAGTAGCAATGCAATCAGATCAGAACACAGCTGAGCATTTCCTCTGTAGTAACACACCCAACAGAAGCTGAAGAAGAACAGAAGAACAGTCAGGACTTTAAGCATATATAGACGGGCAGGCGGGGACAAGGTGGGTGGATGGATGGATGAATAGATATTTTTAGCACCAGAGCTGTAAAGAATATATTTAAACAATTATATTTTAACCACAATATATTTAAACACTCATGTCAGCTAGCACTTACTTCAAGTTTCTGAGATCCAGGCCTCCTTGTAATTTCTCTTTCACAGCATAGTCCTAGAATGAAATGATTTCGGGTGTGTGGTTATCTGGGGCTACAGGTATACTGGTGTTCTGTGGGTGAGGTTGTGAACTGGTTGGTGTACTATATAAATATGAATATGAATAAGGAAAAAAACATCCTTGTGTGCTGATGTGGATGAAGGCAGATGCTGTATGTACAATACCTGTGTCTCTCTGTCGGAGACTCTCTCATCCTCAGCAGCTCTCAGCAGCTCATTTTTCTGGAATAAAAAAAAATACTGTTTTTAATTTTGTATTTTAAACCTGTAGTTAACAGAATGTTACAATAACTCAAACAACATGACACAAATAAGATACTGCAGGGTTTTCCTGGGGTGTTGGTGGGCTGAGGTGGTTATTATAGAGCAGGTCAGGACTTTAACAGAACTATAAACTAACTGATCTTAACGCGTTCTTTAAAACCCAGCTAATAAACCGTTAACGTCCCAATAACTCATTTGAAGATATGTCATAGTGAGATTTGGGTTATTTTCGACTTTCTAAAATGCACGCTCATTTCAATATAATGTAATGGATAATATAAACATATTCCTGTTTATTATTATAAACGTTTTATAAACGTTTTATGATTTACCATCGAGCCTCAGTAGCTTAGCAGCAGTTTGTCGGTCGTCAGATTCTCGCGTCCTTCAATAAATTCTGATTTAATAAAACATGCAGCAGGAATCTCATCTTTAATCAGTACACAGCACCTGAACTCTTCTGAACATGTAATAACTGAAACTGGAGCTGAGTTTGTGGTTTGCTCGGTTCACCTCACTGCTGTGTGGAGACAGAGACGGTTGGTTAACGGGCAAGTCAACTGCGCATGTGCAGAAAATAACTGTAGGTGCAGCAAAAATCTGAACCTGAGGTTGATGGAGACCCAGGACGAGGTGGTTAATGGATCTGGAGGTCATCTTCTGGGTAAGTGAAGCCAAAAAACAGCAGCTATCGGTACAGGAAGAATAAATCATTAGAGATGCTACAAGAGCCACTACATCACCAACACTCTTCTGGTGTTATTGTCCCCGATCACCACTAGGTGGCAGCAGCGTCTCATTACAGATTCACACTGATCTTCTGTTCCATCAATTCTTATAATATTCCTTCATGTTGAGCAGAAAATGAGACCCTGAAGGTGTTGGAGACCCAGGCTGAGCACATTAGAGAGCTCATGAAGTTCCTCCAGGATAAAACTGAGGAACAGATCGAGCTCCAAACGGTGAAAGCTGAGAATGAAACCCAGCAGGAGATGGAGGTGATGGAAGAAAGTTATGAGCAACCTCAGTAAATCATGATCATCATCACCAGCAGCACCCACAAGCCACATACTGGTATGAGGAGAGCAATGCTGTTGGAGGAAGCTGGTATGGACCAGAGTACAGTGGAAACCAGTGGTACCAGTGGTAAATAACCAGGAGCTCCTAGAGAACGTGAGGAGAAACATCTGAACACCAGCAGCACCAAAACATCCAAAATAAATTCAAATAAAAGCATTAAAAATACAAACACACCTGCTGCAGGAGTTTATTTCAGTCATCTACTAAATCATCTACAGGAAAATACTCAAGTTATCAGGATTAAGGATCAAACCCGGGTTCCTGGAGCTGTTCTCATTCAAATGAAGCGTCTAAACTTTAGATTTAAGTTTCAAAACTCATAAAGAAGATAAAAAACTAAAAGCCTGAAGGTTCTAACAGTGAGACTTTATTATTATTTGGATTCTGAATTGATTGATGATGGTAATAAAAGATTAAACAGCAGTTTGTGTTTCCAGCAGCTCCGATTCACTCGGACATCAAAAAGTTGAAAGAAATCAAAATCATCTTCAGTTCTGCATCATCAGTTTGTTTTGTTTGATATGAACAGATTTTTCTAACAAATAAAAGAACAAGTTTTACATTCACACAAAGAATCAGAAACACAAAAGAAGAGCTGCTGAGTTTAATTCTGCTCTGAATCTTTGGTGTGACTGAATCGTCTCGTTATAATAAAATCATCACAATAACAGAAACCAGACGAGAAGATAAACCAACACAAAAGCAAAATAAAGAAAAATTTAATCAGCCATAAAATCTAAACAGTGAAACGATTTACTCATGAACCTCAACATGTTTCACTTTTTCCTTTCATTCATTATTTCATCTTTTAATTCAAGCTGAAACGTCTGAAAAGAAAGAAATGAACATTTACAGCATTTACCAACAGAGACTGAATACAATACAGGGGCCTTGCTCGGGGGCCCAACAGTGTCAACCTGGTGATACTGAGGCTTGAATCAACGACCTTCTGATTAGCAGAAAGAGAACCTGGACTTTTTTAAATGAAGGAGGATTTTTAATCAGGAGGTGATTTAATGATCTGATTGATTTTTAATCTGATAATCTGATCAGATCAGAACCTGCACACAGAGGACGAGGACGGAGCCGAATCACCTCCAAACTCCACCAACATCCTGCAAACGTTTACAGAATCAATTACTGCTCATGAAACACCAATCCAGATCAGATCAGATGGAACGGTGTGAGATGAACACGTGCTTCTCTGGTCAGGGTCGCTGGATAAAAGATTATTTATAAATCAGGACGATTTTCTGCTTTTACTGATAAAAACGTTCAGAAATGTACTTTGATGTTTTTTCTGAGCTTTATTAAAATCATTGCAGTCGGTTTGGACCTGATGGGATTAATAACCGGAACTGATGGGATTAATAACCGGAACTGATGGGAATAATAACTGGAACTGATGGGATTAATAACTGGAACTGATGGGAGTGTTTGGTGCAGATGATCAGTTGTACGATATATTGTGATTTTCTGTATCACTGCTGTTTCATTTCGGCTGTGTTTCAATCACACGCTGTGCACTTTACATCCAAGTTTTTAGGCACCCTACAATATTTAGGATTTTGTTTGTGGGAATTTATGCCCAGTTAAAACATCATTTGTGAAGTGACATGATCTGGCTCACCGTTGACACCTGTCTCACAGGGCCACAGTCATGCTGAAACGGGCCTTCCCCAAACTGTAGCCACAAAGTTAGAAGCATATCGTTGTTTTTATACAAGTGAAACACCATAAATCAATAATCAGCA
>NC_086013.1:17990600-17993100 GCF_030014385.1 Trichomycterus rosablanca
AGGATCATGGTCATGGTCTCTTTCCGATCCTTCCCCTGAAACGGCAGCATCCCCGTCAACATCTCAAACTGGAAACAAAAACAATCAACGTTAACCAGACGTACAAGAGTCACGTTTACCAAACACACAGCATCATACACTATATGGTCACCAATATGTGGACACCTGATCATTAGCTTGTAGGACATTCCATCTCAAATCCACGGGCATTAATATAGAGTCCCACCTCCCTTCCCAAACTCTTCTAAAAGGGTTTTCCATAACATTTTGGAATGTATCTATACACATTTGTGCCCATTTGTGAAGTCAAACACTGACGTCAGACAAGAAAGCCTGACTCACAATCGACATTCCAATTCATCCCAACTTTTAATGGGAGTGAGATCTGTACGCTGGCATAATTTAACTGATTATCTGTTAGTAATGAGTGTGGCTGAAACACCTCAGTAATTAAGAGGGGCGTCCACATACTTTAGGACATGCAGTGTGAACACGTGAACTACTGATGTTTTGAGGAATCATGAAGATGAGCATGTGCAGAAGGTTTAACACACTGGGTACAAAGTGTATAAGCCACGCCCACTTACCATCAGCACGCCGTAAGACCACCAATCAGCAGTGTGGGTGTGGCCTCTGCGATTCACAACCTCGGGCGCCATGTACTCCACCGTACCACAGAACGAGTACGCTTTATTCTCATGATCAACCGACTCCTTACTGAGTCCGAAATCTGTTAAACAAACACACACACACACACACGCACACACCCCTGTTACAACAGATACACCTCATGCACAAAAGTATGTGGACACCTAAAAATCCCGTTTAAGTCAAACAACATTTTCCTCCTTTGATGCTATAACTGAATGTTGCACTACATTTTGGAACGAGACTGCAGGAATTTGGTACTGGTGCTGTTTGTTTAAAACATATATTTTCTATAGCTGGTTTTGTACACCTGTTAGCAATAAGTGTTGATTCAACACCTGAACTCTGTCATTAGAAGTTGTGTCCACATACTTTTGGTCATTATGACACGTAAATGATGATGAGAATGAATTTTCTCACCTGTGAGTTTGATGTGACCCTCTACATCCAGAAGAATACTGAAATGAGTGGGACAAACATGTGTTGACATTCATAAACCAAACAACAGCTGTAAAACCTCTGCACACCAGACAAAATGCTTCAGATCGACTGTCATTTAAGCTAAAGGTGTAACAAACCCGCCTGAACACAAGAACATTTCAGCATTTTGGAATATGGTGCATCACTGAACCCATGAAGAACCAGAGGTTTTAAAACCTTCTGAAAAGCTGTAGATTAACTAAGGAGAAAAGTCCACAGGGGTTCATCAACCACTTCGTACCAGGGGTGTGAATAGTTTTGGAGCTGAGTGAATGCACCAGGCTGTACGTGTTAATGTGACTGAATGTGTTTGTGTACTTCTCAGGTTTGAGGTCTCTGTAGATGATTCCCAGGCCGTGTAGATGATTCAGCGCCAGAGCGAGTTCAGCCAGGTACAACTTCACGTCCTCCTCCGTAAACATCACCTGATCACACACAGTAATAATATACGGTGAAGCTCGCTCAACTGTGGACAGAATTCTACTACAGATTGTGTGCTGTGTGTCAGGCTGTACGATGAAGAGTTTGTACAGTCTGCTGGTGTAGCATTAACGAGTGTGTACCGGCTGTGTATCAGTGTAAATGTTGTTTTGGGATTTTGAACTTTCAGAAGGTTTTTCAGGTGAGATGCTGACAGTTGTAGCTGATTTTTAGGTGTTTTTGTGGTTCTTGTATTACATCCAGACAAAATGGATTTTGTACAAAGGCTTCCTAGACTTTCCATTGTAATTATTGCTCTAATTGCTTCAATTAAACTAACCCTATTTATATGGGCATGGGATATTTAGGCATGGTGTTTTGACCCAGCAGTTAATTTATACAAATGTTAGAAAGTTAAATTTAAAGTTAAATGTAAATATTTTGGGCAAATCAACAAGTTTCAATGATTCAGTCAAAAAAAGAACTCTGGGAAACGCATGTAGTTTAGTAATGTGTGTAAATATTGGCCTTAACTGTTTTTATATGTTATAACAGAGTAGTAGCAATAAAATACAATTAAAAACAATAAAAAAATACATTTAAATTTAGTATCAGATATCAGACAGACACGGAGAGAGAGAATGAAGTGTTTACCTGTTTTAAATCAGATAAAAATCAAATCTAGCAAAATTATAGTAAAATGATTCCCCAGATTCACAATGTATCGATTAAAAAATAATGAACAGCTGATAATTAGATTTTTATTTATCTTTTATATTACATTCATGTTACAAAAACTGATACTGATAATGCTAACGCTGCTAAATTAGCTCGATAATGGCACAAATCAACTTTTAAGTGAAGAATCGACTCCAAGCTTTGGTGTCGTCTCTAAGTTTTTTTGAGCCTGGAATCTTGGAACCGACTCTAATGAATCAGACTCCCTGAAGTT
>NC_086013.1:17995600-18003100 GCF_030014385.1 Trichomycterus rosablanca
TCTCTCTCTCTCACACACACACACACACACTCACACACACACACTCAATCACACACAATCACACTCTCTCTCTCTCTCACACACACACACTCAATCACACACACACACACTCAATCACACACAATCACACTCTCTCTCTCTCTCACACACACACACACACTCAATCACACACACACACACTCAATCACACACAATCACACTCTCTCTCTCTCTCACACACACACACTCAATCACACACACACACACTCAATCACACACACACACACTCAATCACACACAATCACACTCTCTCTCTCTCTCACACACACACACTCAATCACACACACACACACTCAATCACACACAATCACACTCTCTCTCTCTCTCTCTCTCACACACACACACTCACACACACACTCAATCACACACAATCACACTCTCTCTCTCACACACACACACACACACACACACACACTCACAGAAAACTCTCTCACAAACACACACACACTCTCTCTCACACACACACACACACACACAATCACACACACAATCACACACACACACTCAATCACACACAATCACACTCTCTCTCACACACACACACACAAACTCTCTCACAAACACACACACTCTCTCTCACACACACACACACACACAGAAAACTCTCTCACACACACACACACACTCACACACACACAATCACACTCTCTCTCACACACACACACACTCACAGAAAACTCTCTCACACACACACACACACTCTCTCTCACACACACACACACACACTCACACACTCACACACACACAATCACACACAATCACACACTCTCTCTCTCACACACACACACACACAATCACACACTCACTCTCTCACACACACACACACACTCTCTCTCACACACACACACACACTCACACACACACAATCACACACAATCACACACTCTCTCTCTCACACACACACACACACAATCACACACTCACTCTCTCACACACACACACACACACACACACACACACACACACACACACACACACACTCACAGAAAACTCTCTCACAAACACACACACACACTCTCTCTCTCACACACACACACACACACACACACACACACACACACACAATCACACACACTCTCTCTCTCTCTCTCTCTCACAAACACACACACACTCTCTCTCACACACACACACACACAATCACACACACTCTCTCTCTCTCTCTCACACACACACACACACACAATCACACTCTCACTCTCTCTCTCTCTCTCTCTCTCTCTCTCTCTCTCTCTCTCTCTCTCTCTCTCTCTCTCTCTCTCTCACACACACACACACACTCTGGACTCTCTGTGAGGATCTGCAGCTTCACCCCTGTAGGTAAAGGCGTGTGCCAACCTGCAGCCCTTCAGCCAGTGAGGGCGTCAGCACCTAATATTCAGTTCCCTGGTTCTTCTCACCACAATCAGATGCTTTCAATCATCAACAAGCTTCTGGTGAGAGTGCTTAGATCTTTCATCAGGTTCTCCTCACAATCAGGAGTGTGTGATCTTCCATCAGGGTTTTGCAGTGCTCTTACACAGAAGCTCATGGTCCACAAACTTTTGGCCATATAGTGCACACACACACACACACACATATACACACACACACATACATACACACACACACACACACACACACACACACATACACACACACACAGAGACTTACCGTGATTGGTGGAAAGTCGTCCCCCATTGAATCATCCTGCCGAAAACAAGATCAGACACGTTAAGCTCAAACATCTCAGGAATTCCAACAGAGAAGCTCCAACAGAAACATCTACACACATCTACACACCTCAAACTCTACACACCTCAACGTTAACCTTCACCAACATACTGAACCTGAATCTCAAACCCTAAAGTTTGTGCACCCCTGCTCCAGTTCTCTCCTGCACAGTTTGATGTATTTGCTGATTTTATTGTACAACACAGTGGCGTGTCCAGAAAGTTCTGGTACATTTACTATTCAATGTAGAAAACAGGGGTGCACAAACTTCTGCACAAACGCTCCTGCTCACACTTTAGATTTTCCTCCAGATATTTCTACACCAAAATGGTAAAGAAACCACTCCACTCATCTCCAATCTCATCACAGATCTGGTGACACTTTCTCAGCCACGTTACTAAACACGGCGTGTGGGTTTGATTTAGAGACTCGAAACTATTCAACCCCCTTTAATGTCTACATAACTAACTCAGTCCAACTGGGAACAGAGAAAACCAGCAGACATCAAAGCAAAGCAATAATGGGAGTTCAGAAGTATTCACCCCCCAGTAGTGTTTGCATGGTGTGAAGTCATTCTGGTCTCTGGTTTGTGCAGCTCGTTTAGTGACGGTTGGTGGTGCAGCAGCGATCAGGATCTCTCACCACAAACCGAGCGCTGGCTGAGGTCTGCATCAGAACTTCGACTGAGACCCTTACATTATAAATCCCACCAGTTCTGCGATGGCATCATTTCACTTATTTAAGCTTTTCAGCAGAGAGAAGCAAACCAGACCTCCAATCCCTGCTACTAATGATCTCCATGATGTGATGCTACCACCACCGTATTTTACAGCAGAAATGGTTTCTGGGGTTTTCCTTAGATTTAAAGATAAGTTTTGCTTTCGTCTCATCAGAAGACAGACGTTTCTTGCTAATCTTGCAGATCATCAGTGAAGATCCTGGTGGTGCGACATCTTACATAAACAGACCGAGTGATCGTGGTTCTGGTAGCTGTTCAAACCATTTTCATTTTAGACTCTCCTGTATGTATTTGCAGATCTGCACGGCGCTCTCGGATCCCTGACTAGATCTGAATCATTCTTGAGTTTATGATTTGTTCTGTGGACAGGCTGTACCGTAATGATCGACCTCACAAAGAAACACAACAACGTTTTTGTGAAGTAAAAACAGCTGATCATTATTTTACATCTGCAACGATTAGCGGACGCTTTTATCCAAAGTGACTTACAGTACTGTGACAGTATACAGTCTGAGCAATAGAGGATTAAGGGCCTCGCTCAAGGGCCCAACAGTGACAACCTGACAGTGGTGGAGCATGAACCAAAAACCTTCTGATTACTAGTCCAGTGAGCTACACTGTCTTACGATCAACAGCGGGGTGAAATACCAAGGATACAAAGTGTCAGTGACACGAAAGAGATGTGTGTGTGTGTGTGTGTGTGTGTGTGTGTGAAAACTTTCTGCACACTGAACTTCCGATTAGAAGCCAAAGTTCAGGTTCTATCCCATAATAATAAGAGTAATAGAACTCAGTAGAATTGAACTCTATTCGTTGCTGTGGTTACCTCGTGCTCTAACAATCCCACCGCCGGTTTGTGCCACGGATCCGCGAACTGCGCGAGCGGCATCTTCAAACACTCCCGAATTCTTCCACTCAAGATCAAAGCGCTCCGTGTCGGCGCTACAGAGGCTGATTCACCGAGGCGGGGTGGATCTGCACCCCTCCGATCAACACCAACCGGGCCGAACTGGGACCGAACCTCCACTCCTCAATCACTCCAGTTCCACTAAACTAGAACTAAAGTTCAGAGTCGGAACCTCTACAGAACCCGAGCTGCTTCCGGTCTGAGTGGCAAACAGCGCCCCCTCCCTCACCTGTGGGGCGGAGCGAGGTCACGTGGCGCTGACGTCACAAACAACTACAAATTAAATTCAGATTAGTATTAATATTAATATTTTAATGCTATAGAACATATTTATGATTTATTATGATTTTACCTTACCTCATGTTTTGGTTACAGTCATGACAGGACAGGTCACAAGATCCATCAGTTCAGGTTTAATATCAAACACACTCATGAACTATTTAGTGTCTCCAGTTCACCCACACAGACACGGGGAGAACATGCAAAACTCCACACAGAAAGGACCCGGACCGTCCCACCTGGGGATCGAACCCAGGACCTTCTTGTTGTGAGGTGACAGTGCTACCCACCGAGCCGCCCAACAAGACTTTGAAGAACGGTTCACTGGTTGGAGAAATGCACCGTCACCCTTTCACTCGCCGACTCACACTCAGAGGTAACAGTGCGGCCAGTTTACCTGAACCAGCACAATGACACAGCAGATGGTGTAGGTGTCACACCGCTCCAGCGTCCTGGGTTTAATCCTTACCTCTGGTTTCCTTCGACCACACGAAGCAAAAAACACAGCAGGAGGTGGATTGGCTGCTCTATATTAACTGCAGGTACAAGTGTGTGAAGTGTGTGTGTGTGTGTGTGATGGATTGATGTGGCATCTGGGTGTGTACCTGATTACATTTGGGGAAGAGGGTATAAAACAATGAGCCATTTCTACAGAAATAGAGTTACAGTTTTGATCACCTGTTTTATGGGCTTGTTGGACATATAATTCCAAAACCACAAGAATTATTGTGCAGTGGTCCCACTTCTATGTGCATCTATAACAGTCTCTGCTCCTTTAAGTGAAATAAGCAGATGTGAATCCAGGCACCACTGTTGGTCGTGCTGGAAACTCCAGTTCCAGGTTCACTGCAAAAGTGTTCAGGGTTCTGTGCAGGTCGCTGGTGTTCCTCCACACCAAACTCATCATAATAACTGATCATATATAACAATCAGAGTGACACAAAAAGGGCATTCCCCAAACTGTTGTCAAAATCTTGAAAGCAATATAATAAAATACTATTGATTGAATATAACTAAATGTATTCACCTGATAGCAAGTGTTGTTTAAAAATCCCGAAATTAACCTTTAGACGAGGTGTCCACATACTTTTGGCCATATAGTGTATTTACACTTGAGTAGCAGGAACAAAAGATTTTTATGGTCAAAAAACAAGAGACAGCAGTAAAACCCAACAACTTCTCTGTTTCAGATCGAGAATAAACACTAAAGTCTTCGATAAATTGTTTGATTTATTATTATTAGGCACAAATTTGTTGGCAAATACATTTCATACACATAAATAAATCATTTTATAATCAGAGATGTTCAGATCTGTATGAAGTTTCACAGCCGTGATGTTGAGAACGTCGTGGGAGCCAAAAACCAAATTAATGCATTTTTAAAGATCCCAAAATTACTGAGAACTGTAACTGTAACCAAAACCCAGATGAGTTAGCATGACATCAGCTGCTAACATCTAACATCACTACTTCCTGATCCGGCCCTTTATCTCTTGACGGGGTGCAGAGCTGATATGGTGGGTATTATCGGTATATTTCGGGTATCTGGGAGCCGTTTAGCTGACGGATTTGAGCTTGGCCCAGGGGCTGGTGCCGCGCACCTCGATGGGGGGCTCGTTGCAGTAGACGTGGTTACACAGATCCTCCAGAGGGGGTTCGGGGTCTGTGGTGGCGAACTGAGCAGCATCTTCAATCTCCTTCCTCACCTCAACATCGATCTCCTGCAGAGACACACAGACCAGCGCCGGTTTAATAATCACTAACACAGAACCTCAAACACTCAGGAACACTGATCCAGTACCCACGTACAGACGGCGGAGAGAGAACCGCTTATTCAGGGCTCGAGGAGAATTCTTCTGGAAGCTTCACTGCAAATAAATGAATATATGTGTGTGTGTGTATATACTGTATATATTGTTTATCTATATATGCATTGAGTATAGTGTGTTTAGAGTATATACAGTGTGCATATTGTGTGTATATAGTGTATATAGTGTGTGATTATATTATGTATATAGAATGTGTGTAATGTATAAAGTGTATATATACAGGGTGTCCCAAAATTCACGCAAGAAGTAATTTTGATAGAGAACACAGGTTTTTAATTAAAAATTGTAATTTTTTAATTGATTCATAAAGTATACAGTATAGGGTTATGTATGGAATAGCATATTGGGTAAATGGCCTCCACGGCACATACGCACTCTTTTGTCGAAATTTTCCATGACCGTTTTGCATAATTGTGGCTGAATTTCGTTGATACAGCGCTCAATTTCCTCCTTCAAGGCGTGGGTGGTCGTGGGCTTGATGGCATAAACCTTAGACTTAAAAAAAACCCAAAGAAAAAAGTCCAACGGCGTTAAATCGCATGATCTGGGCGGCCAATTCTGATCACCAAAACGGGAAATTACACGACCAGGAAAAGACTCATGCAGTAATTGAATTGTTTCTCGGGCTGTATGGCATGTGGAAACCACATGTCGTCCACATCCATATCTTGCAATTTAGGCACAAAAAGCTGGATTCTCATGTCGCGATAGCGAGCACCATTAACTGTTATTGCCTGACCAGCCGCATTTTCTAATGAAGAATGGTCCAAATTCAAATCTTGCGTGAATTTTGGGACACCCTATATATAGTGTGAGTATTTTGTACATAGTATGTGTTATATTGTAAATAGTGTGTATGTTTGTGTGTGTATATACAGTGTATCACAAAAGTGAGTACACCCCTCACATTTCTGCAGATATTTAAGTATATCTTTTCATGGGACAACACTGACAAAATGACACTTTGACACAATGAAAAGTAGTCTGTGTGCAGCTTATATAACAGTGTAAATTTATTCTTCCCTCAAAATAACTCAATATACAGCCATTAATGTCTAAACCACCGGCAACAAAAGTGAGTACACCCCTTAGTGAAAGTTCCTGAAGTGTCAATATTTTGTGTGGCCACCATTATTTCCCAGAACTGCCTTAACTCTCCTGGGCATGGAGTTTACCAGAGCTTCACAGGTTGCCACTGGAATGCTTTTCCACTCCTCCATGACGACATCACGGAGCTGGCGGATATTCGAGACTCTGCGCTCCTCCACCCTCCGCTTGAGGATGCCCCAAAGATGTTCTATTGGGTTTAGGTCTGGAGACATGCTTGGCCAGTCCATCACCTTTACCCTCAGCCTCTTCAATAAAGCAGTGGTCGTCTTAGAGGTGTGTTTGGGGTCATTATCATGCTGGAACACTGCCCTGCGACCCAGTTTCCGGAGGGAGGGGATCATGCTCTGCTTCAGTATTTCACAGTACATATTGGAGTTCATGTGTCCCTCAATGAAATGTAACTCCCCAACACCTGCTGCACCCATGCAGCCCCAGACCATGGCATTCCCACCACCATGTTTGACTGTAGGCATGACACACTTATCTTTGTACTCCTCACCTGATTGCTGCCACACATGCTTGAGACCATCTGAACCAAACAAATTAATCTTGGTCTCATCAGACCATAGGACATGGTTCCAGTAATCCATGTCCTTTGTTGACATGTCTTCAGCAAACTGTTTGCGGGCTTTCTTGTGTAGAGACTTCAGAAGAGGCTTCCTTCTGGGGTGACAGCCATGCAGACCAATTTGATGTAGTGTGCGGCGTATGGTCTGAGCACTGACAGGCTGACCCCCCACCTTTTCAATCTCTGCAGCAATGCTGACAGCACTCCTGCGCCTATCTTTCAAAGACAGCAGTTGGATGTGACGCTGAGCACGTGCACTCAGCTTCTTTGGACGACCAACGCGAGGTCTGTTCTGAGTGGACCCTGCTCTTTTAAAACG
>NC_086013.1:18008100-18055600 GCF_030014385.1 Trichomycterus rosablanca
CCGTGTGTGTGTGTGTGTGTGAGTGTGTGTGCGAGTGTGTGTGTGTGTGTGTGAGTGTGTGTGTGAGTGTGTGTGTGTGAGTGTGTGTGCTGTACCCGTCAGTTCAGCCATGATCTCCCGGACCGTGCCCCCTCTGGTGAGTGTGTACCCGTGTGTGTGTGTGTGTGTGAGTGTGTGTGCGAGTGTGTGTGTGTGTGTGTGAGTGTGTGTGTGAGTGTGTGTGTGTGAGTGTGTGTGCTGTACCCGTCAGTTCAGCCATGATCTCCCGGACCGTGCCCCCTCTGGTGAGTGTGTACCCGTGTGTGTGTGTGTGTGTGAGTGTGTGTGTGAGTGTGTGTGTGTGTGTGTGAGTGTGTGTGCTGTACCCGTCAGTTCAGCCATGATCTCCCGGACCGTGCCCCCTCTGGTGAGTGTGTACCCGTGTGTGTGTGTGTGTGTGAGTGTGTGTGTGAGTGTGTGTGTGTGTGTGTGAGTGTGTGTGCTGTACCCGTCAGTTCAGCCATGATCTCCCGGACCGTGCCCCCTCTGGTGAGTGTGTACCCGTGTGTGTGTGTGTGTGTGTGTGTGTGTGTGAGTGTGTGTGTGTGTGTGTGAGTGTGTGTGCTGTACCCGTCAGTTCAGCCATGATCTCCCGGACCGTGCCCCCTCTGGTGAGTGTGTACCCGTGTGTGTGTGTGTGTGTGTGTGAGTGTGTGTGTGTGTGTGTGAGTGTGTGTGCTGTACCCGTCAGTTCAGCCATGATCTCCCGGACCGTGCCCCCTCTGGTGAGTGTGTACCCGTGGGCTCTGTAGGCTGTGATCAGGTGATCTGTTCGGTTGATACCCGCCTCGATACCCACCGCACACGCTTCCTGTTCCAACACAGAGTGTGTGAGAGTGTTAGAGCCAACACACCTAACAGCAGGAGAGCTGAGCACAGCCCTGTGACGCTGGTACCCACCTGACCGTCGTACAGGTGGCAGAAGCCCCGGATGATCTTCTGCTTGTAGAGCTGATCAGCTTTCAGTTCCATCCTCCTCATCACCTGCATGGTCCTGTAGTACTGCAGCCCCTCCTCCCGGGTCAGAAGCGCCTGCACCGGGGGCCCCTCCTCCAGCTTATGCACATCACACTTCTGCACCAAGAGGAAGAGGACGGCTCACTCACCCCACCCTGTTCTCTCGAGCGTGTTTCGTTAGGGTGCGTTACCTGCTACCTGTGTGGAAGGCTGAGTCTCACCTTGATGTCGAAGGAGGCCTGAGGGGTGAAGTCCACGTACGTTCTGGCCGACACCACCGCCCTGCTCCCCTAACAACAGAGGAGGGAACCAGGATGAACCCAAAACATCCATCACACACACGGTCATCAGCAAGATCACACACACCATCACAGATCCACTGTGGACCCGTCACAGATCACACACACCATCACAGATCCACTGTGGACCCGTCACAGATCACACACACCATCACAGATCCACTGTGGACCCGTCACAGATCACACACACCATCACAGATCCACTGTGGACCCGTCACAGATCACACACGCCATCACAGATCCACTGTGGACCCGTCACAGATCACACACGCCATCACAGATCCACTGTGGACCCGTCACAGATCACACACACCATCACAGATCCACTGTGGACCCGTCACAGATCACACACGCCATCACAGATCCACTGTGGACCCGTCACAGATCACACACACCATCACAGATCCACTGTGGACCCGTCACAGATCACACACGCCATCACAGATCCACTGTGGACCCGTCACAGATCACACACGCCATCACAGATCCACTGTGGACCCGTCACAGATCACACACGCCATCACAGATCCACTGTGGACCCGTCACAGATCACACACACCATCACAGATCCACTGTGGACCCGTCACAGATCACACACGCCATCACAGATCCACTGTGGACCCGTCACAGATCACACACACCATCATCGCTCTATTGTGGACACGTCCCAAACCACACACATCATCAGTCCACTGTGGACACGTCCCAAATCACGAGCACTGTGATTGCTTCACTGTGGGCGCATCCCAAATCACCATCATCACTTCACTGTGGAAGCGTTCCAAACACCTCAGCACCGTCATCGGTCCACCGTGGCCGCGTCCCAAATCACACACGCCATCTTTACGCCACTGTGGATGCGCCAAAATCACCTGAGCACCACGATCGCTCCAGGAGCACATCAGAATTAGAATTACAATTAGAATTAGAATCAGAATTAGAATCAGAACTGGAACTCAGACGGTGAATTAAAAACAGAAGAGCCGCCAGTACTCACAGCTAGCTGTGGCTCGGCTACGCCGCTCTCTCCCGCCTGGCTCGGGACGTTTTCTGGACGTCGCTGCGACGTTCGTTCGGCGCTCTGGCTGCCCCCGGTGGGGGGTGCAGGGTGTGGTGTGGTTCGGGGTTCTAAAACTGGGTCCATCATTAGCTCCGCCTTAAAGGAACTGTGTGACATCACAATCTCCGTCCAATCAGTGTGTTTCTCAGGAGACGACGGGTTTACTACGGGAGCGCTGGCTAACCTCTCGTTTAGCGCCGGATCTACTACCGGTTCCTCCGCCGTTACGGTTCTGAGTTTTGTTTCTGATTCAGTGAGTGCAGTCGCCGCCTTAAACTGATCACGTGACTCCAGAGATTCTGTCCAATCAGTCGTGATACTGTCGGAGTTTGTGGTCGTGTGGGCGGAAGGCGTGGTGTTTTTAGGGTCAGGGTCAGAGGTCATGTCTGCGTACTCGCTCTGCACCTTTAGGAGCTGCAGGACAGCCACGCGCATGGGTGACTGCGGAGAGAAGAACCAGGGTCAAAGGTCAAAACAAGGTCAGAAATGATCTGCTCAGTCCCAACACAAGCTCCTCAACACCAGCTACACACACTCAACACCAGCTACACACACTCAACACACACTCAACACCAGCTACACACACTCAACACACACTCCTCTAATCTACGATGGAACATCAAGCAGCTCATCCTGCACCCACAGATCAACCAGCACCAGCAAATCAGTTCCAGTCAGACCAGCAGTGGAAAAGAATCTGTTCATGGTCACAGAGGAACATCTGAGGCACAGGAACCGAATCCACATCAAGCTTCATCCAGGACACAAACATCTGCTGAGGTCCCACCTGAACCTGCAGACATGTCTTCCACCAGCAAAGGGAAACTGGATACATCCAAACGAGTGTACTGTATTTCCATTACAGCCGGGACGACATGAAATCCTTTTTCCACTCAGCTGCTCCTATATTAAGGTGTCACCACAGCAGGTCCGTATATCTGATCTGGATCAGTATTTAGGCCGGATGCTTTTCCTGATGCCTGATCTATCTGGGTTTGGGACGGGAACATTGAAAACCCCCTCGTGAAGAGCCGAGAGCAGCAGTGGCAGGAAAAAGTCCCCAAATATCAGTAAAGAAACCTGGAGAAGCAGCAGCTAAACGATCTGAACATCACACAGTGAACATGTAACGGTGCGGGACAGAGACGCCGAGGTTTTAAAAAGCAAAAAGGACCAAAGACGCAGCAACAAGAAGTAAATATGAGGAGGAGACAGAAGTCTGAGTGAGAGACACGAGATCAGACCCACCAACATCTGATCCCTGATCGATCCGATCAAACTCACCTCAGATAACAGTTCAGCTCCCTTACAGCCAGCAAAAACAGGGGGGGGGGGGGGGGGGGGGTGAGAGAGGGGTAAGAGAGGAGGGGTAAGAGGGGGCTGTTAGACCTAAATCTGATCATCCAACTGATCTCAACCAATCAGATCAAGACTCACTGTACAGGATTAAATACTGACATGAAATCACTACAATAAACACTGAAGTGAGTTACACTAAAATAAAACATGTCAGTTACAGACACACATAATAATTTATAATTAAACACTAAATAATAACAGATCATTAGACAGAATATCAGACACAATTATAAACATTTTATATAAACTGATTTATACAGGTCAGTACTGCTGGACTGTAGTTGTCTGTAGATTTAGATGAAATGAGATTAAATCTGATTAATTGTCATTATTGTGTCAGTGAGTTGAAGTTCAATGATTCCTGTCAGTCAGATGAATTTACTTTAGCTAAATTACTGACGCACGTTTATAACATTTCCACTTCATTTATATACAAAACCGAATCCTTTAAACCGAATATAAACACAATAATCCGGTTTTAATCACAGAGTTTCAGATTAAACATGATACTAACAGAATGAAGCTAACAAGCTGAGCTAAAGCTAGCGGAGTGAAGCTAACGGAGGTGACCGGGCTCGGGGCGACCTGTACAAGGTCATCATCACACTCCGAGCCGCTGAAGCGCTCACAAACTCCTCCAGCATTAATCCTAACATGATTACAATAAACATGAGAGTGTAACGGTGTACCGTACATGTTTGGAGCCTCTGAGCACGCTGTTTATTAGAGTGATCATGTTCCTCATGCTAATGCTACAGCAGCTGAGAGCCTCTCACATCCACTCTCACACACACACACACTGTACAGGACACACACTCAGGGTTGCCAGGTTGACTGGTTCGAATCCTCGTTTAAAATATTCGTTCTACCACAATTTGTTCTGGCGTTTTCTTTAACTTGTCAAGGTCGCGGTGCAAGTCCATCACTAACACTAACACCCCCCCCCACACACACACACACACACACACCTAGAGATAATCTAAAGCATCTGATTGAGCTTCTGTATGCTTTTGTGAGAGAAGAAAAACAGTAATGCAACGGGGAAAGATTAATAAATGAATCAGTTAGGTATGCACAAAGTCTACGTTGTATTTCTTTCTTGTTCCCAGTGTCTATGTGGGTCACTGATCCACCGCGACCCTGAGCAAAACTAAGCCTTTACTGTACTGTAAGTACTGTACTGAACAAACCATACTGAGTGAATAATATCAATCTGGCAACGCATTTTCATTGCACTTTGAGCTTCCTGCTGGCCACAAAGCGTTAGTGCAAGTATTAAATCTACAAATCATACGTTCATCCATTCTTAACGCACCTGACTCCATCCACATGAGTTTACCATCTACACTTCACTGCATTCTGTCCCAAATCACTTTTTTTACTAAGTAGTGCACTAGATATACTGTAGAAGATATCGTTGTTAGGCAGTACAGCAGTGCCCTGCGTAGGGTGCATGCAGGTATTTAGGATCGAGCCCGATGTAGTTTTTTCCTGTCTTCCTTCCGCAGTTTGATTTCAGAGACGTGTTCGTTACTCAGTGAGGATCCAGAAAATGGGCGCAATAAGTTTTAGGACGGGCATTTTCGGGGTGCTGATGTGCGCGCTGTTGCAGGGCGCGGGTGCTGAGGAGGGGAACGCCAGGCGCGAGCAGGAGTGCTACAACTACGCGGGGGGTCACGTTTATCCCGGAGAGGCGTTCAGGGTCCCGGTGT
The DNA here is from genome assembly GCF_030014385.1 of Trichomycterus rosablanca. Classification (NCBI taxonomy): domain Eukaryota; kingdom Metazoa; phylum Chordata; class Actinopteri; order Siluriformes; family Trichomycteridae; genus Trichomycterus; species Trichomycterus rosablanca. Next base: position 18,013,527 of record NC_086013.1, read on the forward strand.
CAGATCACTCCCTGCACCTCAGCAAAGCCAAGAGTGAGAAAATAATCAGAAATAATCCGATTAGTGATACGTCACTGTCATTATTACGTCATGTGTGAATGCACCGATGTTCCTCCTCACTCGGGTGCTTTTGCATCTGTTTAGTGCAGAGAAACAGCTGTCAGTGCAGATCTTAATTCTACAACTAATTCTACAATCTGATTATAAATCACACAAGAACAATAATGATGATGATAATAATAATTTGTACTGACTTGTTCTGACTTTATTGATTGTGTTTGTGTTGCACCTGAACATGGAGGCCAAACTCACAAATCAGCTCCACATTTAATCCTGATGAATTAAAACTCTTTTCTTTCATTACAGGTTAATGATTGTTAATCAGATTAGACTGAAACACTCGAGCTTTTGGAATTCTTTCACTTCTGATGCTTGTTCTGCAGACTGTACAACACGTGTTTGTCACTTTCTCTGTACATGTGGGCACAAATCCAGCTGGAATGTTTCCACACACTCCTGTGTGACGTGTTTCATTATAGTTTAGTGTTTTTCTCTCTTTTATTCTTTATTTAAAAATCATTTTCAAATGTGAGTATAAAATATACAGCAGAAACTTTAATGATTGATTTAAGCCTCTTAACTCATTACTGGATGTAACTGTGGACCTTGGGATACAGACCACTGTTCCATGTATGGTGAAATTAATGGTGAATAAATAATCTAAGTTGGTGTCTGTATGTTTACACTCATGAAACCTGAACAACTGGGTTGTTTTATTTAAATTTTTTTGGCAAAGAAGCTTCTTCTGTTCTCTAATATATTCTCCCTCTACACAAGATGTAACCTAAAGCCTCCACAGGGGGGCGCTCGCGTACAAGTTTCATTAATTGTTATTATTTTTCGGCTCACGACCCAGTTAAGGTTTTTTTTTTAATCTTTGCTCTAAGACACCACTGTGGAGTCCAGGTTCACATCTCGGAGGTGCTATCGGCCAGCCAGGCGTCTACACAGACACAGTTGGTTATGTCTGACAGTAGAGGACCTGTGATAGTTTGGCCCTGTCCAGGGTGTTCCTGTCTTTCACCCAGTGTTTTCTAGTTTAACTGGATCCACCGCAAAGTGAATTGTCTGTGTTTCGATAATTCAGTGGAAGAAAAAGAAAAGTCACAGAAATGGTTAAAATCTCGAAACTGCCTTTACATACGCCATTTTCTCAAGTGTCCGTAAACTTTTGGCTCTAATTCTGGTCTGTGTTTGGTTACAGTCTCTAAACCGGCGCCTCACTGGGAGGGAACAGCCGTCATCAACGGCGAGTTCAAGGAGCTCAAACTGTCCGACTACAAGGGCAGATACCTGGTCTTCTTCTTCTACCCTCTGGACTTGTGAGCCATGCATTGTTTAACCTGTCGGGATCTCTGTTAGTTGCCTCAGGTCGAGACTCATCGTGTGTTTTCTTTCCCCTGCAGCACGTTCGTCTGTCCCACCGAGATCATCGCCTTCAGCGACCGAGTCCACGAGTTTCACGCCATCAACGCCGACGTCGTGGCCTGTTCGGTCGACTCACAGTTCACTCACCTGGCCTGGTGAGGACACGCCCACTTCACATAGCCACACCCCCACCGTTCTCACCTGAGAAACTACAGCCGAGGGAACATCCTGAATTCTATTCATTATTTTATTTATCAGGATTAACACACCCAGGAAACAGGGGGGGCTCGGAGCCATGAAGATCCCACTGCTGTCTGATCTCACACACCAGATCTCCAAAGATTACGGCGTCTACCTGGAGGACCAGGGACACACACTCAGGTACACACACACACACACACACACACACACACAAACTCAGGTACACACACACACACTCCGATACACACACACGCTCAGATACACCATATAAATGTGATCCTGCTGTTCCATTTACCCTGTCTGTGTGTGTGCGTGTGTGTGTGTGTGCGTGCGCGTGTGTGTGCGTGCGTGTGTGCGTGCGTGCGTGCGTGCGTGTGTGTGTGTGTAGAGGTTTGTTTATTATCGATGATAAAGGAACGCTGCGTCAGATCACCATGAACGATTTACCTGTCGGACGCTCTGTGGATGAAACTCTGCGACTGGTGCAGGCCTTCCAGTACACGGATAAACACGGAGAAGGTACACACACACACACACACACACGCACATGGTACATGCTACACAAACTCATATACACTTTATACATACTATATACAGTATATATACACACAATGTGAGGTCAGTTACATAATTTATGTTGCCTTAATCTCTTGTACCAGGTGTGTGTGTGTGTGTGTGTGTGTGTGTGTGTGTGACAGAGAGAGTGTGTGTGTGTGTGTGTGTGTGTGAGAGTGAGTGAGTGTGTGTGTGTGTGTGTGTGTGACTACTTAAAATAAAGTGCAGTATATGCTTCTTTTAGAGCTAAGCAGCAATAGTTTAGGGAAGGTCCTTTCCTGTTCCTGTTCCAGTGTCCAGCACAGATCCCTGACCTCAGCCCCACTCAACAGCTCTGGGATGAACCGGAACACTGACTGAGGTTTCCTTGGCTTAACATCAGTACTGTGTTTAATAGTGGGGTGATGAACACCGACCGTGTCTGAGTGATCGAGCAGCGTCCTGCAGGTTCCTCTGGGTTCCTCTGGGTTCCTCTGGGTGCTGATGAGTCCATGATGTACTGCTGGAGTTATTGTGCTAGTCTGATCACCTGTAGAAAGATTCAGGTTATATTGCTGATTAATTGATATCGATGTATCGTGGGTGATGTATCGTTACAGCTCTTCTCTCTCTCTCTCCTCAGTTTGTCCGGCTGGTTGGAAACCCGGCAGTGAGACGGTGAGTCCAGATAAAAACTCCTGAACATAAAAAAGATTAAAATAACTTTTACTACAATTACAGAGAATTATTTTATTTAAGCTGCTTCTGTGTTTTATATATACACACACACTGTATGATCAAAAGTATTGGGACACCAGACATACACAGACACACAAACTCCAAGTCCTTGTGGGAAGCTTCTCTACATGAGCGGCTGATGTTGTAGCTGTAGTTGTTTTTAAAACAGAACATGAGACAAGCTCATGATCAGGCATCCAAATACTTTTGCTCATGGTGTGTTCCTCCACTACCTGAATCCTGAACCTCTCTGTTTTATTCCAGATTATTCCTGATCCCTCCGGCAAACTGAAGTACTTTGATAAGCTGAATTAATCCTGATGCCTGATATTCATGTTCATCACAGAATAAACAAAATTTAAAACCACAATCCAGCAAAAATAGAATTAATTTTATATTTTCTATCTGTGTGAAAGTAAAACTGTGATAAACTGAACCTGAACACACACACACACACACACACAGATCAGCCAGAACATTAATTGGGTGGGTGTGGTTTTAATATTTTGGCTGATGGGTGTAAATCATCACAGTTCATTAATTCAGTTTGATCTGATTCACTACGATACAGAAACGTTCGTCTTCACCTGAGAACAAAAATAAAACAAATTAAAACTCTGTTTGTGTTTCTGTCATTATTACACCAACAATAATAATCAAGTCATCATTTATAATCATGTAATAATAATAATAATAATAATTAAAGCCATGATACTAAAATACTTAATAATAATAATATCAATACATTATAACAATAAAATTAACAATAAAACAAACCTATTAATATTATCAATAATGAATAACAAAATCTAATAAAACAATATAATATTAATACCTATAATAATATAACATTTTTAAACAATTAATATTCCAATATTAATGATAAAATGCAATAATTATAAATCTAATAAAATAATAATACTAACAATCATGTAATACAATAATAAAAGATAAAATACATAATATAAATTAAATAAAGCAGTGCAGTTACATTTAATTAAAAAGAGTTAAAAATAATCCCACGTGATTGGTATATGTGCCAGTACAATATAATAATTAAAATATAATAATAGCCTGCGGTGGGTCTTTGAGAGTGGACACGTGTTTGATTTGCCCACCATGAAAGTACAAAACACATTTCTGTAACTCTGTTTAAAACCATAAGGGCTGGCAGGTACATGTACTGACTGTAATCTATTTATTAGTGTGTATGATGTAGGAGCACCACTGACTGGTACTGGCTTTACAGAACCAAAACAGTACAAAGCACAACAAGTGACTTATTACGACCCCAAATCAGAAAAAGTTGAACAGTATGGAAAATAAAATAAAAATACAGTGTACGACCCCCCGTACTGCTGCACATCTTAAGACGTGTTTACAGGAAGAACCAGACAAAATAAAAGCTGAAACACTAAATCACTCGCTCTCCTCGGTGCCAAAACCTCTTTTAAGTGGTGAAAAGGAACGACAACATTACAAAGTGGTAAATGCTTTACTGTCCCAACTTTTTCTGATTTGGGGTTGTATAATAAGAGCTTATTTTAGAATAAAATGACCACACTCCATTCACACATACTTTACATGTACACTTTTTGTTTCTGTTTTAAAACAAACTTAGCATAGCAGAAGGTTCGAGAACGTCATTGACGTCACAGCGGTTATAAAACGACGCCATTTTCCTTCATTCGTTCTCTCGCATCAAACACTCTACAGAGGTAGGTACGCTCGTTTCTATTCTGCTTATGTTGTTTTATAACCTGTACATAACCTGTATGTATTCATCCAACAATAGAAATAAAAACCGCTCTGACAGAAAAGCAGGAAAAACTAGCTGAGCAAAGTCATCGAGCACAACCGCGATGTTATGATGTTAGTAACCGCCATCACACAACACCGTTACCTTGGTTTGTTCTTTAGGCCGATATTTAAAGCGAGATGGAACAGAACGTGATCTCTAGTAAAAGAGCAGGTCAGACTCGTTACTGAGATATTAAACGAGTGTTTAGTCTCAGCTACAGACCGACAGTTTATACACAAATTCAGCACCTAAACGACCCGCTAAATCCTGCCAAACCCCCGAGGGTGAGAGAGTGACGCGGTGCTACAGGTATCATAATAAAATCTAGCTTCAGTTCAGACGCCTGTATTTGGTTAACAAAGCGGCCAATCTGTAGCACTAACTAAACAAATATAATCCAAAAACAGTCCCCGGGGGGTCTGATCCAAAAACACTCATCATAATAACTCATAATTTATGATTCATTCATGAAAATCAGGATTGACAGGTTCTCCGTTCTGTACATGCCATTTATCTTCAAGCTACCAATACAGGATTGATTTACTCTAAACAAAAGAACATGAATGTAAAGATATTTGTGAGTGAGTGTGGTGTAATGTTAAGAGCCTGAGTTCTAGGGGTTTAAATCTCAGGATGGGCTCACAAATACAGAAGGTGTGTGGTGTTTTGTGAACCTTACCATCACGCCCAGCGTAAAACACTGTGTTAAATCAAACACACAGACGAACCTGTTAGTAACAGATATATCCAACACAACTAGATCAGTCTTTAGGAGAGGCGTCCACATACTTTTGGCTGTATAGTGTACAAATACAACATGTTGGAAAATGACAAATAACGTAATTAAACAAAATATAAACTATAACTTTCATTCATTTATTATCTGTTGTAGCACTGTTTTATCCTGGTCAGGGTCACAGTGGGTCTGATTCATTGGGCAAAAGGCAAGAAACACTCCAAACAGGTCACCAGTCCATCACAGGGCAGACACACACACACACACACACACACAGTAATTTCTAGTAGCTCCAGTGGTCCTGACTGCAGGTCTTTGGATGCGTGAGATGAAACCGGAGCACCCGGAGGAAACACAGAATGGACCCTGGCTGCCTGGTTTCCTCTCACACGTCCAAAGAAGTGCAGTCATGCTAATTCATGTGAACATGGCTGTGTCTGTGGGTGGGAGTGATGGAGGGGATTGCTCATAAATGCTCCAATGTTGCCCTCTGTGTTTTTATTATATTTACATTTTTCATACTGTCCCGACTTTTTCTGATTTGGGGTTGGAGGTAATTATAACCACAGGTCAGGACAGTGTGGGACAGTGTGGGAAATGCAAATAAATAGGACTGCTGATCAATTAAAAACATTAACTCATTAAACGCACAATCTGCTGTAATTAATCACAATTAATCACATTTTTCCTTAACACTGAAGCTTTTAATAATGGACATTTATAAAATAAACACAATTAAATAATATTTATACAAGAGCTTATTTTAGAATAAAATGACCACTGTGTAAGAAACTGTGTAAACTGAAGCACCCCAACATCGTGTCCTGTATGTTCTATGTGAACCATGAAAGCTTCACTCTGCTGGTTAGAGACTATAGTGAATTATTACTGGACGAATGGTTTAAACAGAACCGAGAGAGAGAAGATAAAACAGGACTGACCCGGGACCTTCTTCAGGGTCCTTCTTACCTCCATAATCAAAACATGATTCATGGAGCCGTCCAGCACAACAATGTGTGTGAATGGAAATTTTATATTTTATTAGTTATTTGCATTAAACTTATAAGTTTCTGCTTTCTTAGTTCAATTAGCAGAGGTAAAAGAGACTTTTGGAAGGTTTCTTAGGGGCAAAGATATGTTGACCTTGGCATGTGTTTCTTGCTTTCGTGGGAATGCATGGGTGTCGGGACTGTGAGTTAGTCTGAAGGGGCAGTAAGCGGGGTATAAATACTGTGATAGGGCAGACAGAGTCGTCCTTTCTCTCCTGTAAAGGTATGAGTGCGTTTGCATTGAGATTGGCCCTCAGCTGAGTAATAAATTGATTATTTGCTTTTATCATTATCCCGGTTGTCTGTGTCAATCTTTAAGGGTTATTTTGAATTCCCACGACGTGTGTTACTGGGTAAGTCAGGATGTTAGTAATTATAACCACAGGTCAGGACAGTGTGGGACAGTGTGGGAAATGCAAATAAATAGGACTGCTGATCAATTAAAAACATTAACTCATTAAACGCACAATCTGCTGTAATTAATCACAATTAATCACATTTTTCCTTAACACTGAAGCTTTTAATAATGGACATTTATAAAATAAACACAATTAAATAATATTTATACACAGATACTTCTGTTTAATTGGATCTTTTTTAACTTTAAACACAGATTCTCTGGAATAAGAGCTTATTTAAGAATAAAATTACCACACCCAGTTCACACACACTTTACATGTACACTTTTTGTTTCTGTTTTAAAACAAACTTAGCATAGCAGAAGGTTCGAGAACGTCATTGACGTCACAGTGGTTATAAAACGACGCCATTTTCCTTCACTTGTTCTTTCGCATCGTACACCTAACAGAGGTAGGTACGCTCGTTTCTATTCTGCTTATGTTGTTTTATAACCTGTATATAACCTGTATGTATTCATCCAACAATAGAAATAAAAACCGCTCCGACAGAAAAGCAGGAAAAACTAGCTGAGCAAAGTCATCGAGCACAACCGCGATGTTATGATGTTAGTAACCGCCATCACACAACACCGTTACCTTGGTTTGTTCTTTAGGCCGATATTTAAAGCGAGATGGAACAGAACGTGATCGCTAATAAAAGAGCAGGTCAGACTCGTTACTGAGATATTAAACGAGTGTTTAGTCTCAGCTACAGACCGACAGTTTATACACAAATTCAGCACCTAAACGACCCGCTAAATCCTGCCAAACCCCCGAGGGTGAGAGAGTGACGCGGTGCTACAGGTATCATAATAAAATCTAGCTTCAGTTCAGACGCCTGTATTTGGGAAACAAAGCCACCAATCTGTAGCACTAACTAAACAAATATAATCCAAAAACAGTCCCCGGGGGGTCTGATCCAAAAACACTCATAAAAATTATATATAAGTTTAAAAACATATTTGGGTAACAGACGAGCTGGATGTGAACACCACCGAAAAATTTATTTTAACCCAAAAGTAATAAACACTAGATGGACAAAAGTATCGGGACACTCGACTATAAGCTTGTGCGACATCATGTTCTGAACCACTTCCTCTTTCCTTTTCTTTCTTTCTTTCTACAAGATTTTGGAGTGTGTCTGTGGAAATTCGTGCTCGTTCAGTCACCGGAGTCAATCAGGTAAGACACAAATGTTGAAGAGGAGAAGCCCTGAATCACAGTCTAAGTGTAATTCATCCCAAGTGTTAAGTTTAAATCAAATCAAAGTTTATTTGTCACATACAGGTCCAGTGAAATGTATATTTATAACTGCCAGGTCGCATCAGTACTAAAGACAAAAAGAAAAAGTTTGTGTACACAATAGAGATTGTTTTAAAAAAATATTTGACTTGAAAAAATTTAACTAAAGATGAAATAGATAAAGTAGATTTGGGTTGAGACCAGGACTCTGCGTGGAGCGACTGGAGCTCCTTTGCTCACGACTAGTAAAAGCACGTCTTTATAGAGCTCACTGTATGCTCAGTGTGTAACCATGCTGAAAGAGAAAGGAAACTTTCCTAAACTGTTGGCACAATGTCAAAAATGTATGATTTACCTTATATCATTTTATACATCTGTTAGTAATGGATATACCAGAAACAACTATAGTGCATTCAGTTATTAAGAGGGTGTCCACATACTTTTGGCTGTAAAGTGTAAAATGATAAATAATGTAATTAAACAAAATATAAACTACAACTTTCATTTATTCATTTACTATCTGTTCTACTACCACTATATCCTGGTCATGGTAACAGTGGGTCCAATTCATTAAATGAAAGGCAGGAAACACCTCGGACAGGTCACCAGTCCATCACTTGCCACACACCAGGAGAACTGGTACAGTGGTGTGAGATGACAGTGCTACCCACCTAGCCACTGAGCCATTATAAAACTAGTGTGTACAGAGCTCACGAGCAGCTAACAGCAATCCATCCCTGTGTGTGTTTCAGGAAACATGGCTGAGGAGGTGAAGCTCTCTGTGCAGGAAAGATCGACCCTGGATGAAGTGCTGCTGCAGATTCGCATGATGGAATTAGAGGATGAGCAGTCACCGTCTGAGTTTGCTCAGAGGCTTCATGAGCGCTGCATGCAGCTGGTACAGCAGGTCTCAGGAAACCCAAATTCTGAGCTAGTTGTGATTGAACTGTTCATCAGAAAACTTCCAGAGACCATCAGAAACTATGTGGGGTCCAAACCTCTCACCTCTCTGTCTGATGCTCTCAACCTGGTACAGGAGTGGACAGAATCTGAGGCCGAGAACGTCGCTGTCCACACAGATACCTCTCCAGGTGAAGCAGTGGAACCCCAGCAGCAGCAGGTACAGGTATGTGGGCATGAGAACATGGCACTTCTCAAACAAACATACACACCAAATAAATCATTCCTAAAAGCTAAAAAATTTAACATCAGAACAACAAGATCAAATGAATCTGTTAATTATCAGTAATAATAATAATACAGTATTTCTGGTGCCCGGGTGGCACAGTGGGATGTTCCATTAGCACACTAGCTGTACAATTCTTAACTTGCCGAGTTCGATACTCAGCTTTGCTACCGGTCGGTTGGGCCTGCAGCAGATACAATCGGCCTTTAAGTCTGTTGGGTGGGTACAAAGTCAGACCGAAAAAAGTGGGCGGGGTCTTGGACGCTGTGTAAGGACCCTGGTTAGTAGCTCAAGGCGCCTGTACAGAAGTGGAGGAATGTGGAGATCAGCACCTGACTCTCCATGAGCAAATCCACCGAAAGTACGGGTGAATATGAAGGGGTCGTGGACTGCACACACGTCGGAGGGAGCGCATGTCAGGCAAAAATTATCCTCCTCGGACACGACCAGAATCTCCAGCAGCAGAAGATGTACTGAGTACACTAAACTGGGAAAGAAGCAAAAAATGCATAAATATGGAAATAAAATAAATAATTTTTTTTTTTGTGCAGATAGAAGACCCGAACCCCTCCATTGAAGAGAGCACTGAGGAAACAGGGGCCAGACGTATTCCAGAAACAAACTACAGGAGTGCCACCACACAAGAGCCTCCCCTTGTCACCATAACTACCAAATCTGATAACACCCAACCTGAAATTAACATTGATGACCAAAGTCTGAAGGAACAGATCACAAACTGTCCGCCAGACAGAGAGATACTAACCCATTATCATCACATCATCTTCACAATTCTTCAGGCATTAACATTTTTGCTTTCTGTCGGACTCGTCACTGAAGGTACCGTCACACATAAGAATGTTTGAGTTTATTTAAAATTCTGTCGGCGCTCAGGTGGCACAGCAGTAAAACACACTAGCACACCAGAACTCTGGGCTGGGCGGCTACATGAACAACGATTGGCTGTTGTTCACACAGGATGGAAGCCAGAAAGAGACTCCTCAAACTGAGGCAATTACAACCTCTGCTGCACAGAGTGGAGGAATAATGCTGATCAAGGCGTGGCTCTCTGTACACAAAGCTGATCCGCATATGAACTCGACTCGTGCAGGTGAAAAGATGCAGTGGGGTACTGCACACGTGACGGAGGGGGCATCTGTCAGTCTTACTGACAGTCTCTAGCATCAGTAGAGAGGTAACATAAAGCCATTGGGTAATTTGGAAACCCTAAAATCAGGAGAAAAAGGGGAGAAAATGCATAAACAAAAATATAAAGAAAACAAATTCTGATCTGTGCCCCAAATGTAGTGGTATTACTGATTACCCCCTTTCGATTTAATCTTTCTACTTCCCTTTGAGACCTTAAACCCTGATCCGTCCTCATTTACATTTAGCACAATTCACTGCTGAGAAATAAAATAGTAAAAACATAGTAAAAACATTTTTTGCATAACTGTCCCAACATGCAGTTCAGTGATTAGTATCTGATGTGCCATTATCAATAGGAGGGATTAGCCAAGACTTAGACTTAAAATTAAAATTGCACACTAGCATTCGGGACACAGCCCATTCATTTAAACGGACCCTTTTCTAAATTAAATTGTATTAAATGTAATTCTGTGCTTCAACAGATAAACTCAAAAGGAAATTTCATGTGACCGACTTTAAACTGGGTGCAAGAAGCACGGACGGTGATGGTGACGGGACAGAGGAAGTTAAGGAACGTTTGCGATTTCTTTTATTTGGAGGGAACCCAGATGACTACTGGTATTTTAATGAACTTGAAAAGGATTTGTTAGAAAGCCTGAATGATATGGACCCAGTGAAAAGACTAGAGACAGCACTCCTGCACCGCATCTTCTGGTCAGAAAGCAGGTAGGAAAATCTGGAAAATGTAAAGAAAATAAACAGAAATTAGCAGCCAGTTGTACTGATTGTACTGCACCGGAAGTAAAAGTATTTGCCCTTGAGTGCCCACGTGGCGCAGCAGGATATTCCTCTAGCACCCCAGCGCCGAGATTTAGAACTCCCCAGTTCGAAACTTGGCATTGCCCCCAGTTGGCTGGGCGCCATCTAGTGGGTATAATTGGCAGCAGTCACTGATTGACTATGTGGGTGGGGTGTGTAAGGACCCTGATTAGCAGATAGAGGTGCCTGTGCAGATTGCACGGGTGGACAAGGGTTTCGCTAAGGGCTGCACGTAGGTTGGAGGAGGCGTGAGCAGCAATATACCCTCCTCACCTACAATCAGAGATCCACCAGCAGCGAAAGATTAACTGAGTACAGTAAGCTGGAAGAAAATGGGGGAAAAACACATTAATAAAATAAGAAAAAAAGTAATCAGAATGATGCTGGTTCAAACACCACTACCACCAAGCTGCCACTGTTGGACCCCTGAGCAAAGCAGTCAACCCGTCAGTAGCTTACAGTTGCTTATAAATATTTACGTAATGAAGCAGTAGTTTCATGATGTATATTTTTTCTCATGTGCTGTTTTTGTTCTTCTGTGTGTTTTTGTTGGTTAGAAAGCTGGAGTTCATCCGGAGGTTCGTTAATCTGCTAAGTGGACAAAAGCTCAAATACAGCAATATGAAAAGCTTTCAGAACTGGAAAACCAAGGTGAGTCAAAGTTTTGTTTATTTATCCTGGTCAGGGTGGTGGTGGGTTCAATTCACCAGATGCAAGGGGAAAAAAACACCCCGGACAGGGTCTCAATCCATCACAGGACTCAGGAAGGTTTATTTAAAACATGAGTTTTGGGGAGACTTATTGCTAGACAAATTAATGTAAATTTGCATACAATTATACATTAGAACATTGTTTTATTATATTTATATTAGTCTGCAAGAACATACACTACATAGCCAAAAATATGTGGACACATCCACAGTTACTGCTAGGAGGTGTATGAAATTGATTATAGACAATACAGCTTTGTGGCAGCAGTTTGGGGAAGGCTCTTTGTTGTTTTAGCATGAGTGTGAGGACCGTAATAGTTCTGTGTGGAAGAACTGCAGTGACCTGTAGTGACTAACTGAACAGCAGCTGTAGTCGCTTATAACCAGTGATGAGGAATCAGGCAATGGCACAGCATTATAGAACCTGCTGCACCATCACATTAATAGTCTAACAGACTCCTGTTTATTTATGATCAAGCAGATTAAAAAAAATTTTTTTTTAATTATAAAAGCGGGTACCCACATGCACGACAATCAGCTCATCTAAGTAAGCTTGAGGTGCTGCACAGAAACGGGGGATAATGGAGATCATTGCGTGACTCTCCGTGTGCGTTACGGATTCCCGGTGCTGCACATGTGTCAGAGGGGGCGTGCCACAACCCTCCTCGGGCAGGAGTGAAGGTCTGCAGCAGCAGAGGTGAAATACAGTCGGGGACTTGGATATGACTAAATTGGCAGAAAAACTGGCGTAAATTTCAATGTTATAATAATTGTAAAATAATAAATAAATCTTTCTACTGCAGGTAAACAAGATTAAACCTGGGCTGGTAGAAGAGATGGAGAAGGAGAGAGCTGAACATAACAAACAGGAACATTTTCCTTACCCTAAGAATCTTTATGGTCTTGTTCGCTTTATACGCAACTGCTTGGAGCACAGGTACATTTTCTATTGATACTTCATTATAAATGACAAGACAAGATTTTTAAATAACTGTTATCTGATTATCTTGTTTTATAAAACTTTAATAGTAATAACTCATCAGGACTAAACCAGGTAGAGTTCAGGTAATTACAAAGTGTTCATGTGAATCTGATGCATCACTCAAAATGATAAAAACATCTTCAATAGCTTCATAGAATGAAATAAATGTCCTGTCATTTTTAAACTAGGTTTTTATAACATAAACATGCTAAAACATGATTTTACTACAAATAAATAAACAAACAAATGTCTTTTTTCTGCAGAGCTGATGTGGCAGTGGAGATGAACTTCACATCAATCTTTCCAGACCTGTTTGAGACTGTTTACAAGCTGGCTAAGGAGAAGGACTGGATCTCCAAGTGTTTTCCCCAGTAATGTAATAAAACCTGTTTGTGGTTGACTATCTGGCATTATGTAACTGTGCGATCATGACTTTGTGATGGTGAGATGGAATCACCTGTAGCAGACTAGTTACTAATAATTAAATCCACATCGTCAATCCAGAATCTTCTTGGTCTTCCTCGTCCTTCCACGAGTACAGTCACACAGTACAGTAACGCCACCCAGTGTTTTCAGGTGGGCACCTCATCACATGCCCAGAGTACCTAACAGACTATCTCACTAGCAGACCGCAGTATGTTACACTGAAGGACTGTACATCAGAGTCTGTGGTCAGTACCACAGGAGTACCACAGGAGTACCACAGGGGGACAAGTCAATTGCCTGCGGCCATTTCCACGCTGCAGAGTCGACTCCAAGTGGAGAGTTGTTTGCCACCTCGATTCTGAGTCGATACCGTAATCGACTCTTGGGAGCCTGGTTGACTGAGCAGCTGGGTGACTGGCCATGGTTGTGGTTCCACCTAGTGCCCTCTCCTGATTACATTTAGTGGTGTTTTTTTTGTCTACAGTGGTGAGAGGTTTGTGGAGTCACCGACGTAACCTTATTGCTGCCACACATAAAAAAAATGCAGTCAATATGTCGTTATAACGAGAAAAGTTCATTAGCTCAGATGCTGTATAGCTGATGGAAGCGTATCTGCTGATGGAGAGACAGTTTGCACACATGCATGATGCTGTAACTTGTGTAACCTGCAGCTTGTCATGCCGATCAAGATTCTCCTTTAGGAGCAACAATGTCTAAACTTTAATATTCAACATTTGTCTGACATTCGGCATTCCGATCTAAATAAGTGGTTCAAAAAACACATAAGACCCACTTATTTTATGATTTCTTACACAAATAAAAATAGTCAACATACTACAAAAACAATTTTATGTTAATTTTAAGATTACGTCTATTCATCTAAAAAAAAAGGTTATAATGAATCTGTTTATCAAGCTCACACGTCATCTAATGAGTTAGGGACCATCATAAAACTGTGAAACGTAGGATACATTTACTCTGCACTTATCCAGATTAATGAATCCATTTAAATTGTATGATTTGTATTTTTGGAAATATACTTTGTATATTTAAAATATACATTTATTACAGATTTATTGATCTGTATTTAAATGTAATGTAAAATAAATACTAAGTTATTTCAATAAATAAGGTGTGTGTAGTAGGTGAGAAACATTGATGTGTTTGTGTAAAAATTGTTTGATATTAATTCATCAAATCATACAAGATTTAAATGGATTTATTAGTCTGGATAAGTGCAGAGTAAATGTTTCCTACGTTTCTCAGTTTTATGACGGTCCCTAACCCATTAGATGAAGTGGGAGCTTGATAAACCAATTCATTATAACATTGTTGCTCTGTTCCTAAAGGAGAGTCTTGATCGGCACGCCAAGCTGCAAGCTTACACAAGCTACAGCAGTGTTTCCCAACCACTGTGCCGCGACACATAAGTGTGCCGTAAGAAATCATCAGGTGTGCCGTGGAAGATTAGCCAATTTCACCTGATTGGTACTCTAATGTAATTGTTCTGCCTGTCACTACACGCCGCTCGCTTAGACTCTAAGATTACATTCTCTTCCACTAGAGGGCAGTACAACTTCTTGCTCCAATTAAGTGGGTTGCCAATTTCAATAAATTTACTTTTTGTGACATTTTTGTTTGGTGGTGTGCCTTGTGATTTTTCTAATGTGAAATATGTGCCGTGGCTCAAAAAGGTTGGGAAACTCTGAGCTACAGCATCTTGCATGTGTGCAATCTGTATCTCCATCAGCAGATATGCTTCCGTCGGCTATGCAGCATTTAAGGTAATGAACCTCTCTCGTTATAACGACATACTGGTGAGCTCCTCCCCAATCAGGCGCACCAGTGCAGGGGACCTGTTACAGGGGACTGTACTTTCCCCTTTCCTCTTCACACTCTACACATCAGACTTCAGCTACTACTCTGAGACCTGCCACATGCAGAAGTTTTCGGACAACACAGTTATTGTAGGATGTGTCAGGAATGGACAGGAAGAGGAGTACAGAAAGCTGTGTGGTGCCAGGTGAACCACTTGCAGCTAAATGCATCCAAGACAAAAGAGATGGTAATGGACTTTTGTAGGTCAGCACAACCCACATAGCCACTATTCATCTAAAGCTAAGTATATTTTCTCTGTTACTACGGCTCCTGTAGGTGCTCTGTACTCCAACTCATTTATTTTAAGATTTACTCCCTGCCGCTACTCTAAATGTCTGTAAACTGACATTTTACTCTTAATGATTCACATTGTAACTACATCTTCTGTTGTTTTACCCCGAGGTGGTTCTGACCGAAACCTGTTCACCCTCTTGAGGTTAAAGACTGCAAGCCGAGACTGCCGTGCCAACAGTGCTGCTCCTGCTAGATGTGAAGGGATACTTGGCATTTTTGCACCAAAAATGTCCAGAACTACAACAGACTTTTTTTGCAGACTGGACTGAACAATAAAGAACTCCTTCAGACCACCCAAGAAGGATGGGCCCTGCTGAGTCTGGTTCCTCTCAAGGTTTCTTCCTGTAATTTTAAGGGAGTTTTTCCTTGCCACAGTCGCCCTCGGCTTGCTCAGCAGGAGTTTTTGGTCTGTTGGTCCTGGATTCTGTAAAGTTGCTTTGAGACAATGTTCATTGTAAAAAGCACCCTATAAATAAATTTGACTTGATACACATAACTTATTCTGTACAACACCTGCACATCTGGACTTCACATATAAAATTATTCTAATTCTAAATTTAAACATTATGTGCCGGAATAATACTTGAAACATTTACATGAACGGACTCACAGTAGATTATACTTTTTTTATACCGTCACAACTTTTTCTGATTTGGTGTTGTATGTAAATGATGTGCTGCAAGTTCTTTTCAGGCTTGTTGTATTTTCAAATTTGCAAATGGTCTTAATCGAATGTTTTACAAAAGTACTCAAACAGTTTTTTTAATTCACATTTCAATTAATTTTAGATTGCTTATTTACAAATATCTGTACCTATACCTGTGAGGAAAGACTGTGCCACCCCTTAAAAAGGGTAACTGTTGACCACTAGCAGTATTATACCGTAAAAGTACCCTGTATTTAAAAAACAGTATTTTCCAGTTTATTTCTCCAACAGTAAGATACTGTTAATTTTACAGTAACTTACTGCCAACCCTGCTGCCAGTTCTTTACTGTTTTTTTTTTTTCTGTGACAGTTGTTACAGTATGTATAAATGTATTGGTGTTTTAACCAAGTTGTTGTAATATTCATGCATAATTGCACTAAATATATTGTGTAATTTATTTAGAATTGACTGCATGTTAAAGGGATGCTGTGATTGGTGTAATTATGCAGATATATGCAGTACTGGGTGGGATGTAAAGAAGCCGTGAGTAGAAATGGCAGAATTAAGTGTTGTGTAAATGTGCTTTAATAAAGTTTGCTTCTAATGCCAATAAGTCGTCATCCTGAATCACTTTCAAAAAAAGAACAAAAGTTTTTTTCTGTATATACTGTAAATATCAATGTAAATAAACACTTTACTGCACTCTTATGCTATGCCCTTTATTTTTACTTAAGCTTTTCAGCTACATTTATGTGTGTGATATAATTCTATAATGTGTAAAATAGTTTAGGTGACACGCAGTAAAATGTATTATAGAGAGGGATGAAAGATGCATGGCAGTAATAAACAGTTTTTTCTACATTTTGGGTGGTATTTACAATTCTGTCACCTAATTGGCACAAACTAACCAGACCCGAGTTTAAATACACCGATACAGCAAAGATTATTTGTTCCACATGGTTTTATTAAAGAAGAAAATAAGGGCTACAGACTGAGACGTGTTCACTACAGGATCACTACTGAGCACAATCACACCTGAAACGAATCCTCACAGGAACAAAACAACAAAAGCATCATTAAAATAAGCAAATAAAATCAGAGGGTGGAGGGGTGAGGGGGGTCCTAAAAAAAGTCCACGTCTTCCGGAGCGTCCAGATCTCTGTACTCGATGATGTTCCGAGGGTCCCCACGCATCATCCTGAAAAATATAAAAATGAGTAAATACCTCTGCTGTTTGGTCTACATGGGCAGTACAGCTCTCACTAACAATCTGCCACTGACCGGTGAAAAGAAGTGACCAGCCACTGCACAAGGGGGATTTTATTAGGTTTTCCTTCAGAAATTCTGAGTTCAGAGCTTCAAATAAACAGTCAGTGACAAACAGTGTGTAAATAATGTAAATATTAATCTACACTGATCACCACCACCAGAACCTGACGTTTATATAAACCTGTAGATGATTCTGCTCTACAGGGCACATTTACCTGTTCCTGGGTTTCCCGGGGTAGCCACCCTGCCCACGGAAGTTATCATAATTACCCCTCCCTCCACCGAACTGGTTTGGGGGGTAAGGAGGACCTGCAACAGAGAAACGAACCTCAATTACCTCAACTCAGTCACCACTACAACATGTTCTCTAATATTATAAACACACACCATAAACACTCACCCCCGTAACCCATCATCGGAGGTCTGGGCCCACCAAACCCCAGCAGCCCCTGAGGGGGGAACGGAGGACCACCAGGAGACATCACACCTAAACATATCAGGAGCAAAAAAAAAAAAAAGTGTCAGAGAAATTAAAGTTCAATGAGTTCAAAAAGGAGTTTGCACTTTATGTTTATGAATTTTCCTTCCAATCTAGTCGTATCCAATTCCCCGATGACCTTTCTCCTCTACTGCTGCAGACCTCTACTCCTGACCGAGAAGGGTCATGTGACTAACACACGCCCCCTCTGACACGTGTACAGCAGTGACCGCTTCTTTTCACCTGCACCGGGCGGTTCATACAGAGATCTGTATCATGCACTGATCTCCGTTATCCCCCGTCTGTGTGCAGCACCATGGATCAGCCAGCAGAGGGCGTAACTGCAGCAGTGATGGAAACACTGGTCAGATATGGTCCCAGACTCTTACAGACACACAGCCAATCGTGTCTGTGTAGGTCCATGGATGTCTGACCAGAGAACATTATTATCGAGTTTTCTACAATCTTATAAGTATTTTATAGAATATTTAGTAATAAAAGCTTTATATAATAATCTGTGATGAATAAAAAAGCTTTGAATGCTGCTGTGGTGACGCCTGAACACTGGAGTTTTGTACAAGTGTAAAACTGGTCCGACAGCGATCATCAGAACACACTCATCTGAGCTCCTGCTGTGTGGGACTGACACAGGGTGTGTTCGAAAACCTAGGGAGCTCTCTACATAAGCAGCATTTTACGTCGTCCTGTGCTGCGCTCCCGAGAAGGAGGCTGTTCAAAATCCTAGATGCCTTAATATCCTCACTACTGAGGCATCTTATTATTTCAGTGTTATTTTGGCTCAAGAACGAGTGAGCATCCGACGCTGCCTTAGTGATCGAGGCAATCCCAGCATTCATTGCGGGTCAGGTGCTCGTCTCTCACAGAAAAATAAACATGTCCGACAGGGCGGAGAAACGAATTATTTTCAAACGTAAATAAAATATTACTGATTTTTAACTTGTATAAACTTGTACCGAGTGTTTTTATTTGCAAGTTCGAGCTTGTCAGGAAATGTGCTACCTCAGTCCATTGGTTTTAATGGCAAGATGCTAAATGCTAAACCCGATGGAATCGCTGTCTAAGTAGCGCGTTCGAATAACCTGACTTATAAGTCAATGACTTATTAGAATCCTCTCTACTGAGGCAGCTGCCTACGTAGACAGTAAGACAGCAAGGCAGCGCACTAGATTTTCTAACACACCCACAGACCGAGTCCCGTTACTGTACTCAGTATGGGGGTTTGAATCCTACACTCCTCTCACCCTGTCCCGGTCCGGGAGGCGGGGGCAGCGGCTTCATCTCGGGTATGGAGGGTCGTTTGGCGTCCATGAGGAAGTTGTTGAAGAACTCCACCTCCTTCCTGACCTCCTCGATCTTATCATTGTGTTTATTCAGAATGTGCTTCCTCACAAACTCTGGACCCTGAAACACAGTCAAACCAGTTCAAGAGTTTAAAACAGAGTAAAATAAAAACATTCAGTAGATGTTTGTTTGTTTGATGGTTTAACACCATGTTAACACACTGGTTACATTCATGGCAGGATTGTATTTATTTATTTAATTTTCCAAGTCAGTCTTTCTTGTTTCTTCAGTACATGTAACAACAGTTAAATAAACATTCTGTATCAGCTCGTAGTTAAATGCTGCATAAAGGGTTTTTGCTCCCTTAATTTGGTCCAGTGTAGTGACATTATTTAATGTTAAATGATTTAATACTGAGCAAAGTGCTTCTCTAACCCACAGGGCTGATGAATCACAGGAAATATTTGATGTTGCTCATGTAAAGCGTTGGTACTTTATATTTTTAGTAAAGGTAGATAAGAGTGATTCTTGACTAACTGATCGTCCTATCCTCAGATCTCAGAGTATCGAAAACCAAACGGCTCTAACTGAACCCTGGTTAGATCTGAACTGCTGCTGGAACCCAGTCCTGATCTCCTCCTGCTTACACACCCTGATACACCTCTATTACAGAGCAGCTAACAGAGCAGAGCGGCTAACAGAGCGGTTCACACACACCTTGAACTTCTTGCCGCTGAGAGGGCACAGCCACTTGTCCTTCCCCAGTTCCTGCGTGTTGGCAGAAATAAACTTCTCCACTTCCTGTTCCGGATCCTTCCGTCCCATTTTAACGGCTTCCTCCTCGGGCAGCGACTCCTTCACGCTGAACAGAGGGCCGAGCTTCTCCTCGAACATCTTCTCCCAGTCCGACACTGCCCCACACACACACACACACACACACACCAGTACATTTAGGACAGGGCACATGTAGGCACAGTGGTGAGAGTTAAACAGATGGGTGTGGCACCGTGTGATGATGATGATGATGATGATGATGATGATGATGGGAGTGTGTATGGGGTCTCACCCTCTCGGTGTGTGATGCGGTTGGGGGGGATGGGACCCCGGACGTGGATGATGCCACATCGGTTGGGCATCTCGTCCTCGCTGGTGTACTCGCAGGTGTTATAATAATCGATGGAGTGAACGATCCGGAGATAGAAGAGCAGCCGATCCAACACCTACACACACACACACACACACACACACACACACACACACACACACAGTTAAAACGCTTACATTAACTGTACGTAGTGTTTCCAGCATCCTAGTTCCTGAGTTTTGTTTAACCCACGACGATTGTAGTAACAAGGCCGTCAGTACCACAGAAGTTCCTTCCTACAGACACACCACATAGCCAAAAGTATTTGGACGCAGGACCATGATCATGCAGGACACTATTGAGCACTTTAGATTGCAGGCCAGGACTTTTTGTTTGACATCAATCTCTGACAGAATGGACACAAATTGCCACAGGCAGACTCCAAAATCTGATGGGAAGTGATAGCACACTTGTGCAAAGCTAAAAAAAAAATGAGTCACATAGAAAAATAATAATGATTAAATAATTACAGGCACATAAAAAAAAAAATAATAATAATAAAAAAAACTTGTACACGAGCGCCCCCTTGTGGAGGCTTTACGTTACACCTTGTAAACCACAGTGGGACCAGATCGCCACCGTTTTTTATTAATTAAATATATTTTGTTTTGATGTTTTAAATCCACTTTATATTTTCATTTTTATGGCTGCACGCTGTCCAACAAGCTCACGCTCTAGCGTCCGCTTACTTTCGATCATACGTTTTTTTTTCTCAGCATTTAGCAGACGCCTTTATCCAAAGTGACTTACATTACACAGTGTGAGCAATTGAGGGTTAAGGGCCTTGCTCAAGGGCCCAACAGCAGCAACCTGGCAGTGGTGGGGCTTGAACCAGCGACTCTCTGATCACCGGTCCAGTACCTTAACCGCTAGGCTACACTAGGCTACATTTCCCTCTTTTGTTCATGTGCTGCTGTATTGAGGGTCGTTCTGATCAGTACGACTGTTTTTATTGATTATGAATGAAAGGGAGAGGAGCGCAGACCTTGACCAGTTTCTCGTCTCGCTCCACGGTGATTTCGGTGGGGTTGCCGTCCTTGCCGTCCTCGCTGTCGGCTCCGCCCGTGTTCCCCAGGAGCTCCTCCTCCTCCGCGTTGACCTCCTCGATGAGGTAATCAGTGATGTTCTTTAGGATGGGGTTCTGAGCCGGGAGCTACACACACACACACACACACACACACACACACACACACACACACACACACACACCTTACTGTTTAGAGACGATCCCGTATATACTGAGGCATCTAAAGGCACAAAATGACAAACATAACAGTAAGGTGTGTGTGTGTGTGTGGGGGGGGTGTTACCTGGGCGGGGTGGGTGTCGCTGTGACCCCACAGCCTCTCCCTCTCGTCCAGGGCGTGGATCAGTTTGGCCGACAGTTTGATGTCGTTCCGGAGGACCTGCTTGTGCTGCGTGACGCCGTTGATGTTCCTCACGCGCCGCGCCAAATCCCGGTTCACGCCCGGCGCCAACTCGCAGTCGCGCAGCTACAAGCGGAGACAAATTCCCACAGACATGAAGTATATACGAGTACGTTTTTTGTTTATCAGTGCAGTGACATACGTCCACCACTAGATGGCAATAATAAGCATTCGCTTCATAACTATTCGAGCAAGACCGGAACACACACACAGACTCCGGTGAAGTAGACTACAAGCTCAGATGTGACTGGCCGGTGAGCAGGATAGTAATCGGAAGGTTGCCGGTTCAAACCCCAGCGCTCGAACGCGCTCGCTGTCTGTAACTCACCCGGATGTTCTGCAGGTTCCAGCAGATCTCTTTGATGTTGACGGCGCGGTCGAAGGTCACCCAGCAACGCCGGAAAAACCTAAAAGAGGCGGGAATTAGGCGTCGGCACCGACGTGGGAAAGGGGCGTGATGAAAAAAAGGAACGCCTGGGTGGCTCACCTGCGCTCCGGCTGCGGCTCGGACAGACACACGCGCATGAATCCTGAGTAACGGCGACACAACTGAGGAGCAAACACACACACACACACACACACACACACACACACACACACGTTGGCATGTACACCATGTGACCAAAAGTATTCGGACGCCCCACGGTATTAAAACAGAGCCAGAAACGCCACTCTTCTGTGAATGGCTGGGCGCTGATTGATCGGTCGGTGTTCCGCTTCATCCAGGACACTGGTACAAGAAGGGGGACCTTCCCTAAACTATTGCTGCAAAGTCTGAAGAATATTTATCAACTTTTTGGGGCGTCCTAAAACCTTCGTCCATCTAGTGTGTGTGTGTGTGTGTTCTCACCCCAATGATCTCGGCTTTCGATATGGTGGGGGCGATGCTCCTCATGAACAGCGAGCAGGTCTTGTGGAGCGGCCTGGGTTTAGGAGGCTGGTCGTCCTTCTTCTCCTCCTCCTCCTCGTCCTCCTTCTCCTCCTCCTGCTTCTCCCGCTTCCTCTCCTTGCCGT
The DNA here is from genome assembly GCF_030014385.1 of Trichomycterus rosablanca. NCBI lineage: Eukaryota > Metazoa > Chordata > Actinopteri > Siluriformes > Trichomycteridae > Trichomycterus > Trichomycterus rosablanca. The sequence continues at coordinate 18,036,376 of NC_086013.1, forward strand.
CGGCTGCGGACCAAACCGCCCGGTTACTACGGTCACCGCCCCGCCGCGTCCCCGACCCGCCCGCCCGCGATCGATACCGACCCTCTCCGTCGTCCTCCTCCTCGTCCTTCTCCTCGGCGTCGTTGCGCTCCTCCTTCTCCTCGGCGTCCTTCTCCTCCTTCTCGTCGGCGTCCGCGTCCCCCTCGCCGGGTTTCTCCGAGCAGCCGGAGTCGGAGTCGCTCTCGGAGGCGCTGGCCTCGTCCTCGCTGTCGCCGCTGTGCTTCCTCTTCCTCTTCTTGCTCAGCTGGAAGGAACGAGAGGGGGGTGAAAAGGGCTCCTGGGACCTTGACCATAGTTTGAGATTAGGCACCATCATGGGCTCCAGGACCACGTGAGTGGTCCTGGAGCCCATGATGGTGCCTAATCTCAAATCGGAGCGGGCTGATCTGCAATCTGAGATCAAATACGGAGTGGGTACCGGTCATGTGACCTCCTGTACGAAGGAGAACTGACTAAACTCACACACACCTTCTTAGGTTCAGACGTCTCATCAGCCGGAGGTTCTTTAGGTTTCGGATCTTCACCTCCACCTTTAGCGCCGTCCTCCTTCACTCCGCCCTCCTCCTCCTCACCCTGCACACAGGACACGGACACGATTACCCACGATCCTCCCCGCCGGTCCCGAGCGCCGTACCCACAGAGCCGAACCCGCCTGTTTCTTCTCCTTCTCCGCCGGGCCCTTGCGCTCGGCCTCCGCCCCTCGGCCCTCGTCCCGTCTCTGGTTCTCGGCCGCCCCGCCGGACGCGCGCCTCTCGCGCTCGTCCTCCTCCTCCGGCGCCTGCTCCAGGATGCGCAGGTCGTTCTCCGAGCCCCCCTCCATCTTGATCACGGCTGAGGAACCACAAACGACGACAGACTCAACAAATCGGCGTGTACGAGCTCCCCTCCTCAAAAACAAAACAAAAGTCCTGGGTGATCGGGAGGAGGTCTGATCCGTCTCACCCGCGTCCAGGATCTTCACGATCTGCGGCGCCCGGTCGATGTCCATGGAGACGGAGTCGAACCAGGTGTTCTCCAGCAGGTACATGAAGACGCCGAGGCGGTTCTGCAGGGCGGCGTGAGCGTCCGCCTTCCTCTTCGCCGATTCGTCCGGCTGGTACTTAGAACGGAACCTAGAGAGAGGGGGGGGCGGGCGGAGAGGTGACGGGGGGGGGGGGGGACACACGGTGCAGATAAACACAACATTAAAGGCTTGAATTTATCTATTTAACGTTATTTCTTTCTAATATTAATCAGAATTTCAGATTAAAAGCTCAGTTACTCCAGAAACCTGAAGTGCACACGCTCTGGGTGAAAATTTGGCTGCTCCTCGAGGTTCAGTGAGCAATTTAACTCAACGATACAGTCAGAGTCAGTCTGTACCCATAAAATACACTGATAAACCAAAACATCATGGACCCCCCCTCCCCCCCCCCCCCTTTCCCAAATATGCCATCAACGTGAACGTGCCCCTGTGGTATCTGGTACCTGCAGCTACATCCTGATTCAATCTCTACCACAATCCTGAAGAAAACAGGATTTGCTCTGAAGTCCAGGTCCAATATCAGCTTTGGACAGTGGACAGGAGATGCATGGGCACTCTGACTGGCACAGATGGGAATTATCTGCAGTCTGATCCACAGTAGATCTTCTGTTGGTCCGTCACGTCGTCTGGTTCATCCCTCCTCAGACCGCCCTGGGTGGGGACTCACCACGCCCACTCCTAATGTTTTGGCTGATCAGTATATATTTGCATGTTTTAATATTTTAATTCGGGCTTCTGATTGATCGATTGATTCGAATCATTTATGCACCGACCCGAGTGAGGTCACATGGTGTGACGGGGCCTTCCCACGCCCGGACTGTTATTGTGGACACTTTCAAATCCAGAACGGTCAGCGTGGTTCCTCCACTTGATGGGAACACACGCAGAACCGCGGTACTCCACAATAACAGCGTGGTACAGTATCGTTCTCCAGAGTTTAACCAGAATAATCACAAGATAAACAGAGTGAGAGATGAATTCATGAGAACATTGATGTGCTCCACATTTACCTGCTGTGCTCCCAGTATTACCACACTTATAGTCAGGGGACTCCTCAGGTGTGTGTGTGCACTCGTGTGTGCGTGTGTGTGAAATTACACACCGTTTCTGCACTCGGCATTTCAAAAAGACGAGAAAAAAAAAAAACCCGGGAGGTGACAGAGCTGCAGGTTTGTTTTGGTGCGCCGGTGGAAGCGTCTAACTAAATTCCTGATCACTTTGTTTCTAAAGCGGCTGCATTGTGCGCAGCGCGAACCCTGACTAGCTACACACCGCCATTTCCTGCGAAGGTTTCCAGAGTTTCACTCGTCTTCTGAAAAACCTTGCCGTGAGAGGAGGGAAGAGGCATTTTAGTTCAGGTTCATGATCAATAATCAAATAAGAACATAAAATGAGCACATGAAGAATAAAAGTGAAATATAATCAGTCATGACACCCGGGGACATCCTGCAGAAGAAAACGTTTAGAATCCAGTCACCCGTCCTCCAGGTACGCACACATAATTACTGCTGCTCTTGATTTATCCACCCTGACACTACATCACCTACACACTGTACACAGAGGTACATTTAAAAGTCAGAAACGTCGTACCATTCTTCTCCTTTATGAGCAAGAAAGAACTCCTGCATCTGCTGCCGTCTGAAGTCGATCTTGTACTCGTTGTAGCGCTTCACCGACTCCGTCTCGTCCACAGAGTCATCCAGAGAGAGCAGAAACTCCTTAAAGGTCTTCATGACGGGTGGAGGAGGACCCAGGTCCATATCGTGGATGTTTCCTAACCTATAAAACCCCATAAACCGACACAGGACTCAGGTCAGAGCTGCACTCTGCACCAGAAATCTCACCAGCAAACCTAAACCCCAACACCCTCACCTGGCCTGAATGGGGATTCCGTGATGTGGCTGCATCAGGTGAAGTTCGGGGTGACCCCAAGGCTGTGGGGGGATGTAGCTGGGTCCTCCTCCGCCTCCATAACCTAGATCATAGCCTCCATGATATGGATCTCCACCATGGTCATCCCTGAGGAACATGGGAACGTCAATCACTCTTAGTTTAACTCACACATCACCACTTCTCTCTCTCTCTCTCTCTCACTCACACACACGGCATTACCAGTCTCTCCTCATGCGTTTGGCCTGGGGGCTCATGTCGTGTCGGGGTGGTGAGAATCTCTCTCTCCTCCCTCTCTCGTACTCCCGGTACTCTCCACGACTCCGTCTCTCTCTCCCCCGGTCCCACTCCCTGGCAGACGGCCGCCTGATTACCAACGACACAAAAACCACACGGCACGTTACACACTACGTAAGACGGGGTTTTCCACACCCTGGGCCCACCCTTGCGACACTCAAGTGGTGCTGTCTTATTATATTTAGGTTATTAGTTGAAATAAATGAGCAGATCAGGTGCACTTCTGTTCTCCTCATGTACCTGTCGCTCCAGTCATCTCTGCGACGATCTTCACGCTCTCGAGAACGGTCGTAATCGCTCCTCTCGCGGCGGAACTTGTCCCTGCGGCGCCGATCGTACTCATCATCGCTGTCCGCCATCACGGTTCCTCGGTGACGCACTTGCTCTGTAACACAGGAGAGATGAAGCGATTCATGAAGGTTAGAGCAGCATGTAGTGATGGGGTTTATGTAGCTCAGGTTTGCTGTCAGGAACAAAGCCGTGGAAGCAGAAGCTCGGGATTAGCTGGACTGGTTGGCATGAACACCAGCATATATCGGCCCTTTGTGGGCATTGAGGGACTGTTGACACCATCCTGTGTGACCTTTATTATTCCAGTCAGGTCATTGTGTGTGTCTACAATGTTTTAAACCTAACTCAGAGACTAGTGGGTAGAGCTGTGGGTTACCAACTGGAAGGTTGTGGGTTTGAATCCCAGCTCTTCCCTGCAGCTACTGTTGGGCCCTTGAGCAAGGCCCTTACCAGTCTCAGCTCCAGCTGTACCATAGGATGGCTGACCCTGGGCTCTGACCCCAGCTTCCAAACCAGCTAAGATAAACAAAGAACCCCAGTGTACTGCACACGTATACGAAAAAAACAATAAAAATAGCTACTAAATTGATGCTTGAAGCAGAATCAGATACTGTTCTCTTTCTCTTATTACAGGCATAGTGACGTCATAGGTCAACAGGTAACAAAGGTGATGAAGAGCAGCTGTACGGAACATTGTGACCTCACGCTAGTCCGTTCATTACCTGCTACACAACAACTATCTGTAATGCACATGCTGTCTAACAGCCACTGTTTACTAGTAACTTAACTAATTTAATCTTTACACTAACTATAACCATAATGTAACTGACACTAAACTAAATGTAGCATGTAAACTCTTCAGTATAGAGCAATGCGGCTTCATTCAGTTAGCCTTTTAGCTTAGCATAGCGTATACGCTAATGCTAACACCAAGCCAAAATGCAAAATGAATCCAAATAACCATTTAAACATAAACCGATTCCTTGTTTGATTACTATAAGACATTGTTGTGCCAAACACATGCCAAAAACAACAAAGGACAATTAATATTAATACAAAATACATGTTTTATTACCGAGAGATGTTGTGTAAAATCCCGCCACACAGACCGCTAAACAGCAGAGTTCCCGGATGTTCAGGTCCCCGGATGTACGTAATCTTGTGCTGTTCGAATCAGAGTCGATTCCTATTCTGAGCGTTGTGCTGTAAATCAAATGAGTCGATTCCATAAACCGACTCCAATTAATGATTCCAAAACTGTTGATCAGGGTCGCTGTAACTTGGAGCTCAATTAGGTGGTGCATTAAATAATCATTTATTTATGTTTAACTGTTTTATCATGTCCACGTCCAGAAACACCGGGTGCAAGGCATCAAGGCATGGACTAATCATCAATCAATCAATCACAGGGCATCAATCACTCACTCACTACTTTAATGTTTGTTTGTTTATTAGGATTGTAATGTGATGTTTTACACTTTGGTTACAGTCATGACAGGAACAGTAGTTACCGCTTACACAACATTCATCAGGTCACAAGGTCATTAACAATTTAGTGTCTCCAATTCACCTCACTTGCACGTCTTTGGACTGTGGGAGGAAACCGGAGCACCCAGAGGAAACCCACGCAAACACGGGGATAACATGCAAACTCCACACAGAAAGGACCCGGACCGCCCCACCTGAGAATTGAACCCAGGACCTTCTTGCTGTGGGTGACAGTGCTACCCACCGAGCCAGCGTGCCGCCCAGCTACTTTACTAAAACTAGGGGTAATGTAGGGGAGCCAATCCACCTGTAGCATGTTTTTGGAACGCTGGAGGAATTCATGCATGGAGTATTTATGCAGACGTGTAGAACAGATAAAAATTCCTTTAGACTGTCAGTAAAGGTGAGGATCAAACCCAGCTACCCTGACCCACGATGCTGAGAGACCAAACGTTATAACAGTGAGGTCCATGACCGAACCCTGAGATTGCCTGGTGCCCCATCCAGGGTATTTCTGCCCTGCACCCAGTGTTTCCTGGTGGAGTTATTTATAAGCTTTTGTCTCCACTGTCTCATCTGTTTTTGCCAGCGATGCTTCAAATTAGTCTCACCGGTTCTTACACTAATGCAGGCCTACACACACACACACACACACACACACACACACACACACACTGAGGCCGGTCTCTGGAGTCGTCCTGTTTTGTTTCGGCTTGTGGAAAGTTCTCACATTATCATTAGCTGGAGCATCACAGGATGCTTCCACCACCAGAGACTCGGCAGCTCCAGGCAGCTGGTTCAGCTTAAACACCGACATGTTTCCTCACAGAGATGATAGTGATGTACCCGCTGTTTACTCGCTGTTTACTCGCTGTTTACTCGCTGTTTACTCGCTGTTTACTTCTATATTTTGATCTTTGAGCTCTCAGGCGACGTTTCATGAGAAACCATCAACCAACTACAGACATGAGTATTCGAGCTCTGCAGGATCACACACATCTCACTGAGTGTGTTTGTGTGTTCGTCTCCTCACTGTATGATTGATTTTATACACCGGCTAGAAACGGGCGTGGCTGAAATGGTCCAATTCTTTCATCTACTTTACCTTGAGATGATGGATCAGGTTTCTTTAAAAGCCAGATAAGCAAATAACCTGTACAGACAGGTAGACCCACACACACACACACACACACACACACACACACACAGGTTCCGGTCAGCAAGGCTTTTAGTGTAGCGTTACTGTAATGTGTGTATTGAGCAGCATTAGGACTTTATTAGCTCAGCAGATCAGCAGATTGGTGTGTGTTAAAAGCCTACATCACACACACACACACACACACACACACACTTTAAGCAGGCTTTAATCTATATGTAGTTTCCTGTGGGGTTTTAAAGCCGGACTGGTAAAAGTTTAAGATATAAAAACCCGTGGAGCCTCGGACGCTCCAGAATTAATTACATTTTTCTGGATATGATATATTTATAGGTCAGAAACAGACACAGATGATCCATCACATCCAGAAAGTTCTACCTTCAATCACATACATCTGGTTTTATGTGATATATATTTACAGCCAAAAGTATTCAGACGCCTGACTGTCACCATGCTGGACGTTCTATTTCAAAGACAATATTAAAACAGACTCTGTGTGATCATTTGCGCTGGAACAACAGCCGCTCATTTAGAGAAGCTTCTCACAAGTATTTGGAGAATGTCTGTGGGAATTTGTGCCCATTCTGTCAAAAGTTGACTGCATTTGTATGGCTGGGGACTGATTGATTGAACACTGGAGTTTCTTGGTCATGCTGGAACAGGAAAGGACCTTCCCTAAACTGTTACTACAAAGTCAGACGCCTATCGTTTTCTTTATATGACTGAGTTATTACACCTGTTAGTGACTGTTGTGGCTGAAACACAAGAATCCAGTCATAGAAGAGGCGTCCCAATACTTTTGTCCAGACTGGTTCTGATTCTGTGTCCGGTTTGTTTAAAAGGTTGTAAAACTGTTTATGGTTCTTCTGTTCTGAAACCATTCGGAGCTTCATTTTCAATCAGTTGTCTGATGGTGGACATGGGAAGATCCACACACACACACACAGTGATGCCCAGATAGTAGTCTGGCAATTACGGCTCTGATGGACGGAGGGAGGAGACGCTGACATAGAAATTTGAGACACAGTGTGTGTGTGTGTGTGTGTGTGTGTGTGTGTGTCTAGACTGGCTCTGTTAGACTTAGGTTTCATTAAAGGTCTGATAATCCATTAACCACCTGTAAAGAGTGATGGACAGACACACACACACACACACACACACACACACGCACGCACACACACACACACACACACACACACACACACACACACACTTGCATGCTGGACCAAAAATAGTCATCCACTTGTCCCTGTCCATTTTGTTCACTTTTGATATAGTATCTGTGTGTGTGTGTGTGTGTGTGTGTGTGTGTGTGTGTGTGTGTGTGTATTGGCACAGCATTGGCATTGGAATTCTGGGAAAGGGTACAGTATGCTCCTGAAACAGGAAACAGGAAATGAGCTCAAATTACAGTACAGCCAACTGGACTTCATCAAGCAGCTTATGGGAATCTGGGCGTGTCTCAAACCAGGTGCTTCACTTATGCAGCAAAAGTATTTGGACGCTTCTCTAATGAACAGATTCAGCTGTTTCAGCCACACCCAGTACTAACAGGTGCAGAGATCTCAGCATCCACACAGACATGAAACCTGTCTCTGACCCTGCATAAACGCTCTGGGTAAAATCCAGGAGCAACAACAGCTCAGCCAGCAAAGAACACAAACTAATAAAACTATATTTTTGAACAGTCCTGAAACAACCAAACACCTCAACAAGCCAAATATCTAACAATCTAACGAGAGCCGAGCTGCAGGTTCAAATCCACTTCACTTTCTATACTCCTCACACCAGTTCTAGTCCCAGTTTCTCTAAAAGCAAAACAAACTGAGATTCAAATATTAATTATTTTACTTTATTGACTTTCTTCTATTGACAGTACAACAACAAATACAATAAAGTACACTATATGGCCAAAAGTATGTAGATACTGCTTCTAATTATTGGCTTTCTGATAGGTCTGGTGCTGTGTGTACCATAACCAGCCTTATTAAATATAAGAAAATAAAAACATCAGTAATAACAAACAATTATAAAAGATTAATAAATGTTCCAACTCAGAAGAAAGAGTTATAATAATTCTTCTTACAAACTGCATCAAATTAATTATATTCTTTATTCATTTATTACAGTCACGGCTGAAGGTCCATAAACACCCTGGACAGGGCAGAAGTCTATCAGTTCTATCACAGCCAGTCCACCACCGGGGAACCTGTTTCTATTCTATTCTATTCTATTCTATTCTATTCTATTCTATTCTATTCTATTCTAAAACCACAAGCTCAGATAAAATAAAGAAGGCAGCAGATAAAATAAAATCAGAAAGTGGTGATAAGTGAACGACTTTCCCAGGAATTTAATTACAAACAGCACAAAAGGAATAATTACTCCTCTACCTTTAACTTTCTTCATTTCTATTAATAAACTCATTCCTAATTTGATCCCTGAAACTCTTTCCAAGTGTTGGAGCAGATGAAGCTCAGGTGATGCTGGATGCTTTTGAAAGCCAAAACAGAGAGGATGAGAAGAAGCTTTTTCCCACAAACTATTCGAGTCCTCAACCAAAATAGCAATCAGGCCTAACGTACACGGATCTAAATTTATGTGTATATATGAGTATATATAGATATACGTATATGTGTGTGTACAGGTTATATGTATATGTATGTATATATATATGTGTGTGTGTATATGTATACAGTGTATCACAAAAGTGAGTACACCCCTCACATTTCTGCAGATATTTAAGTATATCTTTTCATGGGACAACACTGACAAAATGACACTTTGACACAATGAAAAGTAGTCTGTGTGCAGCTTATATAACAGTGTAAATTTATTCTTCCCTCAAAATAACTCAATATACAGCCATTAATGTCTAAACCACCAGCAACAAAAGTGAGTACACCCCTAAGAGACTACACCCCTAAATGTCCAAATTGAGCACTGCTTGTCATTTTCCCTCCAAAATGTCATGTGACTCGTTAGTGTTACTAGGTCTCAGGTGTGCATAGGGAGCAGGTGTGTTCAATTTAGTAGTACAGCTCTCACACTCTCTCATACTGGTCACTGAAAGTTCCAACATGGCACCTCATGGCAAAGAACTCTCTGAGGATCTTAAAAGACGAATTGTTGCGCTACATGAAGATGGCCAACACCCTGAAACTGAGCTGCAGCACAGTGGCCAAGATCATCCAGCGTTTTAAAAGAGCAGGGTCCACTCAGAACAGACCTCGCGTTGGTCGTCCAAAGAAGCTGAGTGCACGTGCTCAGCGTCACATCCAACTGCTGTCTTTGAAAGATAGGCGCAGGAGTGCTGTCAGCATTGCTGCAGAGATTGAAAAGGTGGGGGGTCAGCCTGTCAGTGCTCAGACCATACGCCGCACACTACATCAAATTGGTCTGCATGGCTGTCACCCCAGAAGGAAGCCTCTTCTGAAGTCTCTACACAAGAAAGCCCGCAAACAGTTTGCTGAAGACATGTCAACAAAGGACATGGATTACTGGAACCATGTCCTATGGTCTGATGAGACCAAGATTAATTTGTTTGGTTCAGATGGTCTCAAGCATGTGTGGCGGCAATCAGGTGAGGAGTACAAAGATAAGTGTGTCATGCCTACAGTCAAGCATGGTGGTGGGAATGCCATGGTCTGGGGCTGCATGAGTGCAGCAGGTGTTGGGGAGTTACATTTCATTGAGGGACACATGAACTCCAATATGTACCGTGAAATACTGAAGCAGAGCATGATCCCCTCCCTCCGGAAACTGGGTCGCATGGCAGTGTTCCAGCATGATAATGACCCCAAACACACCTCTAAGACGACCACTGCTTTATTGAAGAGGCTGAGGGTAAAGGTGATGGACTGGCCAAGCATGTCTCCAGACCTAAACCCAATAAAACATCTTTGGGGCATCCTCAAGCGGAAGGTGGAGGAGCGCAAAGTCTCGAATATCCGCCAGCTCCGTGATGTCATCATGGAGGAGTGGAAAAGCATTCCAGTGGCAACCTGTGAAGCTCTGGTAAACTCCATGCCCAGGAGAGTTAAGGCAGTTCTGGGAAATAATGGTGGCCACACAAAATATTGACACTTCAGGAACTTTCACTTAGGGGTGTACTCACTTTTGTTGCCGGTGGTTTAGACATTAATGGCTGTATATTGAGTTATTTTGAGGGAAGAATAAATTTACACTGTTATATAAGCTGCACACAGACTACTTTTCATTGTGTCAAAGTGTCATTTTGTCAGTGTTGTCCCATGAAAAGATATACTTAAATATCTGCAGAAATGTGAGGGGTGTACTCACTTTTGTGATACACTGTATATATTTGTATCTAATTGCATTATGTTGCACAATAATAGATCAATATTATGTAAAGTTCTTTCACAATTGTTGTCACACTCGGTTCACTTTAAATTACTTTTATTTTTAATTATATTAAAGCTTTCTTAATTTCAATTTTTAAATTTCTGTATTCTTACACTTTAGATTTTAAACATTTCGATTTTTTTGTGTAATATATATTTTTGTGTACTTTGTTTACCTTTGTAAGTTCTGTGGCTGAGCAGTCACTAAAGCATTTCACTGCCAGTTGTGTGTGATTCTGTATGTGACAAATAAACCTTGATTTGATCTGATTTGATCTGATTTGATCTGATTTGATCTGATTTGATCTGATTTGATCTGATCTGATTTGATTTGATTTGATATACAGGAGTAAATAAACACACTGGATTAAAGGAACAACGTGTTTAATACACAGTTATAAGAAACGAGCTTCTTTTTTTATCAGAGAGGAAACAGAATCCCGACTGTCCGGGTCTCTCCTGGTGTGGGTGGTGCGGTGAGGCACCATAAATTCATGCTGAAGGGTACAGACGCATTTAGGCAGGAGGGGGGGCTTCCATCTAGACCAGCTTTTAATAAACTATAATTTACTTTATTAACACTTTATTACTTTATTGTGTTGAATTAAATGTTAAATCAACACTAACATCACTAGACTAACTATCGAACTTCAGTCTCTAATACACGGTTCTTTGTGAGTTGTGATTATGCAAATTGATCCGTGACGTCACGCGGTGACTTGGAGCGACTTTTTGGGGCGGGGAGCGCGAGACACTTCACACAGTTCAGAACAAGCGCGCGCGCGGCGGTCTTATTATTATTATTATTATTATTATTATTCAGGACTGGGGGGGGGGGGGGTTTAAGTGAGTGATTGTTGTTTTTATTGCGGCGCTTTTGATCTACACCTGATCACCGGGATTAATATCACCGGATCACCGGATCACTGCAGGAGGAGATCACAGGTTCGGGACCCCGGGGTCTGGAGGTGATGATGGAGTGAATCAGAAGAAAAGTGCAGGAGTAAAGGTGAGAGACCCCGGGCTGTGTCCCAAATCACTCTCAACACCGCGGTTCAGCAGCGCCTGCAGGGGAGAGCGGGGTCGGTATGTACACATCACATTATAATCTTTCTATAGTGTTTAATATAAGCACCAAACCACCAGCACAGCAAAGATTCACCTCTGAAAGAAAGAACATGCTCAATTTCAACATCATTACATTACTTACAATGACTTTATTAATCACTGGATTCAGTTCGTGCAGTTCATGCCATCCAGTACCAGCGGGACGAAGGATGGCATCAGTGCTGTAGGGCAGACACAATCAGACACAATCAGACACAATCAGACACAATCAGACAGGACCACGGCAGGACCACGGCAGGACCACGACAGGACCACAGCAGGATCACGACTTCTGTTAATGAAAAGTAAAGATGTGTGAGGAAGAACTTTAACTGTTTAGTCTGTTTAGAATTTAAAATGCAAACAATTCATCCAAAGACTCTTACAATTATGACTGAATACAATTTGAGCAAATGAGGATTAAGGGCCTTAATCAGGGGCCCAACAGTGGCAGCTTGGTGGTGATGGGGCTTGAACTGGCAACCTAGTGATTACTAGTCCAGTACTTTAACCACTGAGCTACCACCGCCCTTATGATAAATATGTATTTATAATATTAATATTTATATATTTTAATCCTGAATAGTTTAATTCTTTTAAAAATGAGTGACGTGATCTGGGGTTTAGATTTTCCACAATCAGCTGTTTGTTTCTGTGCAAAAGTTTAATTAAACCTCAACAGTTTAAAGGTTTAATTCCTTCGTTTATTCATTCATTTTATTTTCATCACCGCTTTATGCTGGTCAGGGTTGCTGTGGATCCAGATTCCCTGTGGACACTGGGCACAGAACAGGAACACACCCCAGACAGGCCTTCAGTCCATCTCAGGGCAGCACGAATATTAAATACAGGAAATATATTGAAATAGTCGTCCAAATGAAACTGTGGAGTTAAAAGCTTCAGTGTTTAAAGTTTCATGATTTTTCGGTGTCTGGTTCATTAATTCATTGATTAAATGGTTGGTTAATTTAGAAACCTGTGCTGTCAGTGTGTATCAAACAGGATGATTTATTTACTATTTTATTTTGCATTAAATGGAACTAAATTCTCTTTCATTCAGACTTCATTCTGCTCACCCTGCAGTTTTAGTAACTTGATTCTAAGAGTCGTAGTTGAATGTTTGAGTATAAACGACGTGTTTGGTCTGATGATTTTCCTTCGGCTCATGTCACTGTGGACCAGCTCATGCAGGACTCATTATAGTGCACACTTTAGGGAGCGAATGTAAATTGGAACACAGCCCAGGGGAATTGTTGAACGTGGATGATTGTGGTGCTGGTCTCAGTGGGAAAGGGTTTCGGTTTGTCCCAGTTTGAGAGGAGGAAGGACGACGTGTCCTTGATTCAAAACGAGACAGACAGAGACGGTGTGGAGTTTTTATTTCTACAATTTATTCTGTAAACAGTAAAAATCTTTAAAACACGTAAAGATCCTGGTGGATCCTCGTCTCTGTCTGATGGAGGAGCTGTGGTCGCTTCCCACTTTATCAAACCCTGATACCCAAGCTGGAGGAGGAACCAGGATGTGCAAACAGTCCTAAAATAAAGGTGCCAGGAAAGCTTTACGTCACGCTCTGATGCTTCTCACATGACTGTGGAAAATTCTCCTGCAACTAAATACAAATAAATCATTTAACATCTTTATTAAGATATTTAGCATCTATGTGGAATATTTCTACAGCCAGCAGATGAACTCCTGAACAGGATCGAGCACTTAGTACATTTATTTCAGATGTGTAATTAAATTTCTGTAAATTTAGACATAGCCATTTCTACATTTTACTTACAACCTACCCAGGAAATGATGCCCGGCTGGGAAATTGAACCCAGACCCTTCATGTTGAGTTTCTGCATCACTTTGAGGATTTTACAGAATGGTGTGGAGGGTTTGATCAGAAGCTTCAGTCAGTAGAAGTGAGAATTGATCTAAACACTCGAGCGTGTCCATATGTGTGAGGCCGCTCTCATACAGAGCTCTGATTGGTCCGTGAGTGCCGATTGGCTGAGAGCAGAAACGAGGAGTAATAAGCGAGTGCTCAGTGTTAGCGCTTTAGCGTTTCAGTGCTGAGCTACATTAGCATTAATGCTAAAAGTTCACATTAAGATGATGTTGGTTTTCTGTGGGTGTGTTTGTGGAATGAAATGATATTTCCTGTTACTGTGAGATTCAGACTGGAATCGGTCCAGCACCACCCTGAAACACTGAAACCCTGAAACACTGAAACCCTGAAACACTGAAACACTGAAACCCTGAAACCCTGAAACACTGAAACACTGAAACCCTGAAACCCTGAAACACTGAAACCCTGAAACCCTGAAACCCTGAAACCCTGAAACACTGAAACCCTGAAACCCTGAAACACTGAAACCCTGAAACACTGAAACACTGAAACCCTGAAACCCTGAAACCCTGAAACACTGAAACCCTGAAACACTGAAACCCTGAAACACTGAAACCCTGAAACCCTGAAACACTGAAACCCTGAAACCCTGAAACACTGAACCACTGAAACCCTGAAACCCTAAAATACTGAAACACAAACCCTGAACCACTAAACCACTAAACCACTGAAACACTGAAACACTGAAACCCTGAAACACTGAAACCCTGAAACACTGAAACCCTGAACCACTGAACCACTGAAACCCTGAAACACTGAAACCCTGAAACACTGAAACCCTGAAACCCTGAAACCCTGAAACACTGAAACCCTGAAACCCTGAAACACTGAAACCCTGAAACCCTGAAACACTGAAACCCTGAAACCCTAAAATACTGAAACACAAACCCTGAACCACTAAACCACTAAACCACTGAAACACTGAAACACTGAAACCCTGAAACACTGAAACCCTGAAACACTGAAACCCTGAACCACTGAACCACTGAAACACTGAAACACTGAAACACTGAAACCCTGAAACACTGAAACACTGAAACCCTGAAACACTGAAACACTGAACCACTGAAACCCTGAAACCCTAAAATACTGAAACACTGAACCACTGAAACCCTAAAATACTGAAACACTGAACCACTGAAACCCTGAAACCCTAAAATACTGAAACACTGAAACCCTGAAACACTGAAACACTGAACCACTGAAACACAAACCCTGAACCACTAAACCACTGAAACACTGAAACCCTAAAATACTGAAATACTGAACCACTGAAACACTGACCATCACTCACATCTAATGGTGGTTCAGTGCAGCCGCTTAATCTACAGCACATTTCCTGGAGAACGTAGCTCAGTAGCTGTTCGGTTTCTGTTAAACTACATTACGTGTAATAAACCGCCACCGCCCGCATCAGTGCAGCGCCTCAGCGTCCTCTCTCAAACTCACACACGCTGCTAACTAGCCTTAAAATCCTGAACTTCATCTCTCCTGAATCTTCTGAGTGAGTCGGTGCTGAGCGACACTCAGAGCTGGACGCTGGTTTTGGTGCTGGTGTGTCGATGGTGTGACGGTTATTAAAACTTAAAACTTAGTAATTAAGCAGCATTTCAGGGCCGGACGTTCCTCAGTAAAGTGGTGGACGTGATCACGGAGAGTGGAGCTTTAAACCAGGAAAATACCAGTGGCTTCTGTTAATGTGTTCGTAATCCAACGACAGGAAAATTAATTATGATCGTTACAAGCGTCCGGTTCACTTCCAAAGGAGGACGAATACGTGTCGGCCAGGTATTGATGGGTAAATGAAAAACAGTCTGTCCACCCTAACACCGGACGTATGGACACCCTTGGTCGCAGAAGAAAATAAGAAATAAACTCATTTTAAAAGGTAAAAACTAAATAAACTTGTACACAAACACCCTCTTGTGGAAGCTTTATGATACATCTTGTGTACCACAGTGGGACCAGATTACCACCATTTGCCATTAATTAAGTATTTATTTGTGTTTTGTTTTGATGTGTGTTTGTGTTGCCTGTAAAAAATGATGGAGAAAATGTGGGTCGCTTGAAAGAAAGTTTGAAAAACGCTGCACTGATTTACTGCTGTTGACTTGTCAAACAAAATAAAATCATCTTTCTGTTTTTTTTTAAATGCATTTTCTCCCGATTTAGCGACTCAATTTAATCCTCCGCTGCTGAGAGATACCCGATTACATCTGAGGAGAGCACGTCGCTGTACACACCCTCCTCCTCTTGCCCCTGCATTCTGCACAGGCGTCTCTTCAGCCAATCAGGGTCCTTACACAGCGTATGAAGATCCCACCCACCCACACATGGTCCGTCCCCCACCCTGCAGATACGGTGGCCCATCAGTACCTGGTGCAGGCACTGCCAATTATGCCCGCCAGATGGCGCCCAGCCGACCGGTGGCAACGGAATATCCCACTGTTCCACCTGGGCGCTCTTGACTTTCATTTAAAAAATCTGGTCACGTTATAGGTTCTGATTTTCACTGTTACCATGACAACACTAATAACAACAGTTCAGACTGGTCAGTCGCTGGGTGACGTTTAACACACAAGCGTCTGTGTTTAATGTAATTGTATGGTGTGTGTTTAGCGCCCCCTGTGGTTCTGGGAGATAACGATGAAGCGTGAGCGTTTTAAACCGCCCGAGCCGGACGATCCGATCTGCTGCTGCGACTGCGATGAAGTGGACGACGTGTGTGAAAGGTCAGAGGTTACTGGAGGTCACAGACGGGTGATTCTATATTAATGTTTATTAACCGCGCGTCTCTCTCTCGTCTCTCAGGTTGTTCTGTACGGACTGGGAGAAACCGCCGTCTCTGTCCCGTTTCCTCCCGGGTCACGTGGACCTCTCCGTGCTCCCGCCCATGTTCCTGCTCCCTGTTCTGCTGCGCGTGGCGGCGCTGCACTGCATGCTGGGAGCCGCGGTCCTGACGGCCATCCCCGTCCTGGTGCTGTGGTATTACTACGTCACTCACCGCAGGAAGAGACGCACGCTGTTCTTCCTCACGCTGGCGCTCTTCTCTCTGGTCTACATGTACTTCCTGTTCATCACCGAGATCCTGCCCCGGGGCACCGTGAGTACCCGGCAGCTGGTCACCGTGACGACCGGCATGATCACTACGCTCGTCCTGCTCGCCCGAACCAAACGAGGTCCGGGGCTCGTCCGGGCCGAACGCGCCGATGGGAACGGAGTCTCGTGTCAAGGTCCCGCCTGTACAAACGGGGTCGGCCAATCGGAGAGTCCGGGCGGAGGGGAGGGGACGTGGTGTCCCGTGTGCCGCTTGGCGCGGCCGCCCAGGGCGGGGCACTGCCGGATCTGTGGGGAGTGTGTGCTGAGGATGGACCATCACTGTGTCTGGTGGGTCTTCACGGCTTTCATCCTGTGTTTGATGATTAAAGGATTACAGCTGTGAGAAAAAAGTTTGTGAACCCTCTGGACGAGTCAGTCCGGGTCGGTCCGGTCGACGAGGCTCTCTTGAACTGAACGGGCACAAATTCCCACACACAGACACACTTCAAAGGGCGCTCTGTTTTAATATCGGTTGACAAGCTCACGCTCAGGCGTCCAGATACTTTTGGTCATATAGTGTATCTGGTTCCAGAGGGTTCACAAACTTTTCCTGATTGCATGACGACGTGAGCAGACCGGAGCAGGTTGGTGAGACATGTGTGAGTTCCACAGGAGATCAGATCTCAATATGGGAGGCACACACACACACACACACACACACACACACACTAATCTGTTACACACACTCACACACCCAAATGCTCAGACACACACACACACACACACACACACACACACACACAACTGCTCTGTTAATTATAAGACAAAGCTGCCACAGTGAATGTAATAACTGTGTGTGTGTGTGTGTGTGTGTGTGTGTGTTGGTACTCCAGGATAAACTGTTGTATAGGACAGGCCAATCACAGGCACTTCCTGCTGACGCTCCTCCTGTTTATGATGACATCACTGTATGGGATCAGCACGGTCCTGCACACAGTGTGTCCACGCCAGAGTGTGTTCATCGCCCTGGTGTACTGTCCCGGGGTGTATAACCAGTACAGGTAAACACAAGCACACACACACACACACACACACAGTGTACTGTCCTGGGGTGTATAACCAGTACAGGTACACACACACACACACACACACACACACTGCTATGTTAATTATAAGAGAAGTTGCCAAAGTGAATGTGATAACTGAGTGTGTGTGTGTATGTGTGTGTGTGTGTGCGTGTGTATACGTGTGTATATGTGTGTGTGTGTGCGTGTGTATACGTGTGTGTGTGTGTGTGTATACGTGTGTATACGTGTGTGTGTGTGTGCAGTACGGCTCTGTGCTTCACCTGTGTGTGGTACAGCTCTATGGTGACGGCGGCGCTCTGTTACCTGCTGCTGCTTCAGCTGATAAACGTGAGCTGTAACGTGACGGAGCGTGAGGTCCACATCGCCCTGCGCTACAGAACCGGGCGGAGTCGCTGCTGTGGCATCGTCGTGGAAACAGGCGCGTACACACGAGGCTTCCTGCAGAACTGGCTGGAGTTTCTCCTCATGAACACAAAGCCACGGAGCTCCGTCACCCCGCCACACCCCGTGTGATCGGGCCCCGGGGCGAGAACAGAGCACAGACGCTGGCATGATGTGGCACCTAGAGCTCGACCACCTGACCCACCTGCTGCGAGGGCACCAGCGGTGGGGGGGGGGGTTTAATACGGCCTCACCGCAGGTCTCTGTGTGGGTGTGACTCAGGTTTAGTAAACTAGACGCCAAGCAGAGCTACAGGCTGTGGGAAACGCTGATGCTAATGCTAATAATAATAGCTTAGCCAGGTTAGCATCGCTATACTTAGCTGCAGTCCTGCTGACGTGAAGCACCAGGCTGGGCGGAGCTCCTCCTGAAATAAATATTTATTTACACACATCATCCAGAGGATTAAAGTTCTGCCCCGCCCGGACATCTGAGGGGTTCCTGTGTGTGACACAGGGATCACTTCGTTTCACCTGCCAGGGGGCGGAGTCTCATAAAGCACCATACATCATCATCCACCCCGTGCAGACACCTCGACCGGCCAGCAGAGGCCGCACTTACACCAGTGATGAGGATCCCTGTTCCAGATGTGGCCCCTCCACCTACAGACACGCAGCCAGATGTGTGTCTGTGTAGGCGCCCGGCCGGCTGATAGCAGAGCTGAGCTTGGAACTCGGGAGCTCGAGATCCACTGTAACTGATTCTGATACAGCTGTGGGTGTGGCTGGAACACCTGAACCCACTTTTCACTTTAATTTGGGCTGAATCACCACGGTAACAAGCAGGATGGATCAGTACCTGGTGGAACTCGAGCTCAGGTGAGACGCTCCGGGTCTGCAGGGCTGCAGCTGGATGTGAACATCTGTATCAGTGAGGAGAGAAATATAAACATTAATGATGCACTGACGGGAATACGGGTATCGATCAGAACCACCGCTGATTACACACACACACACAAACACACACACACTCATCAGGTCTGTAGCAGGACGTCACACAGCTGCTGCTAACGAGCTTTTATTAATTAAACCAGGTCTCAGAATTATTGTGGATCAGGATCTACAGCAGGGCGTCCAAACTAGAAATGAAATGAAACTCGTG